>NW_009209853.1:0-37142 GCF_000690835.1 Fulmarus glacialis
GGGCAGGGTCTGGGGGCGGTTCTGTCCTGGCCGCCTCGGCAGGGCCTCCTCGCGGGCCTGCCACCGCCTTCTTCCGCCTCTTGACCGGTGCAGGCGACGTGCTCCCCCACCGGCTTCCCTTCACCGCTCTGAAATGCCGGCTCCGTGCACAGCCCGTCTGTCTGCGTACCTGGCTGCTTTCGCGTGTTTATCTCTCTTCCCGCCGCTTCGCCCTGCGTACTAAATATCCTACAGGAATGTGGACAGCTCTTTTTTAACATACTCCTACAAAAATCTGATATAGAAAGTGTTCAAGTAGTTCTGTGTGATTAGAATGCAAAGTACAGCTCTGTGGGCAAAACTGTATTCTGGCTTTTACAGGCAGGCAGAGAGAATGTGGAAAATCTTTAATGGAAACAAATTTAGCTGGTCAGATCAGTTAGGCCAGTACTCTAGAGATTTGTAATGGAAATATGAAGGCTGGTATGAATGAAACGTGTGGAAATGCATGTGTGTGAAGGCGTCAAAAGAAACAGCAGGACTGGTGACAAGAATAGTGTATGTTAATGTGGAGAACAAGAGCACAAGTCTTATGAGGAGCAGCTGAGGGAACTGGGGTTGTTTAGCCTGGAGAAAAGGAGGCTCAGGGGAGGCCTTATCAACTACCTGGAAGGAGGTTGTAGTGAGATGGGGGTTGGTCTCTTCTGCCAAGTAAATAGCAATAGGACGAGAGGAAATGGCCTCCAGTTGCGCCAGGGGAGGTTTAGATTGGATATTAGGAAAAACTTCTTCACTGCAAGGGTTGTCAAGCATTAGAACGGGGTGCCCAGGGAAGTGGTGGAGTCACCGTCCCTGGAGGTATTCAAAAGATGCGTAGATGTGGTGCTTAGGGACATGGTTTAGTGGTGGACTTGGCAGTGCTAGGTTAATGGTTGGATTCGATGATCTTAGAGGTCTTTTCCAAGCTAAATGATTCTATGATTCTGTGACGCTGTTCTTGGGAGTAAAATTGAGGCTCATGATGTTCTTGTCAAGGCCTGCGCTCTGATAAGCCTGGAGCACAGATGATTCGTCAAGAGCAGACCCTGCTTCCGAACAACAGGAGGAGGGCAACAGGCTTGTGTCATATCTTGTGTGCCATTTGTTTTCCTGTTACTCCACCATGAAAACAAACATGAAGAAATAGATAGTGAGCAGCAGTCTCCTATTTATTGAGGCTGCAGTAAGTGAGATACTGGAGCAAAGGACCACTCTGTAAACAACTGTTGACTCCTGAAGGGTATAAGAGATTTGTCCAAAACCTGGTTCATCATTGCCAAACAGGAAGAATCTCAGAGATGTGGTGAGGCCTTGATAGCTGGTGTCCTTGGTGTTGCACCCGAATGGTCCTGCCTAGACCACTTCGGTATATGCTTCATGTTGTGAGTCTGTGGGTATGAGAATGTGAGTGAATGAAACTTGTGAAAGAATGAGCGTAAGTGGGTAAAATGCATATAGAGCTTTGTTAAAAAAGTCACCTTCTCTGGCTGTTGTGTTGATTTTTGTCGTGCTGATTTTCTCACAATGTCTGTTGTGACAGTGGCCGTTAACAGACATCTAGGGAATCACAGAGAAAAGCAGTGTGTGTATACTAATGTATCCCAGAATATCTCTTCCAGGCTGAAAAACCCTGACCTCTGGTTTTTCCTCAGGTGGAAGTGATTCCTTGCTGCTCTTCATCCTTGTCACTCTTCTTTTTCTAACTTTTCCAGTTCTCTTTGACCACATCAGGGGTTGGGATTACTTGGAGTGTACCTGGTAGGATATGGAGATTAATGCTGTGAATTAATATTGCAGGAGTGGTTTAGTACTGGGAGTGTAGAACTAGAAATGCCTCAGTCACTGAATCCAGGACCAGATATCCCAAATTACCGTGTCATCTGTAACACACTGTTTTCCATTGAATATCCACATTGACAAGGCTGGCTGTGCCAGGATCGAAGGTCTGTCTAATCCGGGGTGCTGGCTCAGGTAGTGTCCAAAGGGGATGGCGACAGAAGAGTTTGGGAAGAGATCCATTTGACCTAGCTGTGGAAGATACTGAATGCTACTCTGGGGATTTGGGGGGGGTGTGTGTGTGTGTTGATTTTTTTTTTTTTTCCCTTTCTGTTGAAGTGAGAAGCTAGCAAGATATTCTTTTCTGTTCCTATCAATAAATAAATTGTCATCAAGCCTTTAAAGGTTCTGAACTAATTCTAACGTTACATGGTATTCACAACATCACGTCCAAATTGAATTACATGTACAAATATAAATACAATACAGAAATCAAACTAGGAAATAAAATGAAGAGCTGGACTACAACTCTGGATTTCTCTGCTGAATTACTTTCACTTGAACAAGAGGAAAACCAGTAGCTTGCTTTGCAGCGACACGGTGATGTTAAAAGCATAACAATGAGATGAAGTAAGATTGCCATGAGTCTGCTTTCTTGCTGTTCTTAGCCCAGTTAGCAAAGTGCTCAGTGAGCCCAAGTGTGATTGATGATTATTCACTGTTTGCTCTTCTAAGAGTGTGCAGAAAAGGGAGTGGGTTTTGGTGAGAATGAGTGGAAGATGGCATACTGAAACGAGGAAAATGAAAGGCGTTTGTTGTAGTTTTCTTGAAGTACATTCTTGAAATCACCTTTTCACCGATTTTACCTGATTTTTGATTGCTAGGAAGTGTGTTATTTGGTAAATAAACTTTCCACAGCTGGGAGCAACCCTGATGCTAATGTGGCATAAAGCTGTGTAATACTTACAGGAGGATGTACTGGATGCTGCTGGAATAAGTCAAAACATTAGAATACCTTTTGAGAAAATCCTTCTAAGGGGAGCAATGCGCCCTCCTCAGGAGAGGGTGCGGTGGCTCTAGCGGCAGTCCCTTTCTGGGGTCCTATGCATCTGCAGGATCTGCTCTTTCGAGCAGGAGGAATGTGGTCTTGCTCATCCCTTAGCTGAGCCGCAGCCAGAGGAAAGCTTGTGTTCCTTATCTCTGCTGGCAAATAGACAGGTACAAAGCGCTGCCTGGCTTTTGGTCTACTTAGACCCTGTAAGAGCATAGAGGTGTTATTTGGGTCCTTAGTGTTTCTGTTTCTTTGGCGGGAGAGCGGGGGGAGAGAGGTTTCATGATGTTTCTGTACTGGTTTCCTATGTCAGCTGTTTTTCCCTCATTTTTGAAACTGGATGAAGGATATTTGGTGGGCAATGGCTTATTTTAAGCAAATGTCAGCAAACTTGATAAATGGGTGTGTTGACATGCGTTTGTCTAAGATGATTCAAAAAGCATGATGATATTTTTCCTAGGTAGCTTTTTAAGTTTTTGGGCACTGCAGCAAATGTGTACTGCTGACCTTGCTTTGTACTTGCTGGTGGTGTTCTCTGCTGTGCTGGTATTTTTTTTAGGATTTTGTCTTTTATTTTTCACCTTCAGTTTACAGTTCTGTTATTACTGTTTTGCAAATAGTGAAACTTATAGAGCAGGCACTTAAATGTTGATTAAAATTGTTAAAAAGTTAGCAACTTGGTAAACAAAATATTCTGATAAAGCCACATGATATTTAACCTTATCTACAGCAGGCAGCTTACTTCTTACTGCTTTTTCCTTCTGCATTTTTATAATGTCTAAGTTTTGCATTCTAAAGTGAACAAAAAAAAAAGACAAGTTTAAAGTTCTTTTTTTCTCTGTGGAATTGCTTAAAGAAATCTTTTAGAAGGACAGGAAGTGCTTTAGGTGTTACCTTTATTTGCAAATTGAAGCTGCCTGCCTGCCTAACAAAACAGGAAACCTTGCCTTTTAGGAAGGACGTGATGATTTTTGTTGATACGGGTAGAGAAGTGGTTGTTGAGCTATATTCTTAGCTAGGTTACCAATGTTTGAAGAAAATGTAAGAACGAAGTAACTAATTAAGAATACATTATGTATTTTCCTGCACTGTGAACTATAAATAGTCTAAAAATGTTTTAAGAAAATGAGTGATGCTGTTTGTCAACTATATTTTTAGGTAGAAATGGGTTATCACTATGATAGCTTTGCCACTGATCTGCAATATGTGTCACAGCATAATAAAACTTCTCTGTTGGTACCTTTTTACTTTATAGTAACAGGGTACAAACTATCAGGTGCGTGTCAGAGATCAGTGACACGAGCAGAAACGTAGTCTTTTTTCAGAAGCAGAGATCTCCAGCTGCGGGTCCCGCTGAGGCAGCCGGGCGGAGATGCTGCGCTCGGGTTTAGGTGAACCGCCGCGCCCGGCACAGCAGAGGGCATTGCTTGTTTCTAGATGTTGCAGGAAAAGTAGCATGTTTGAGGAATTTCCTATTTAGTTCTTGAAAAACGTGTTTTAAGGGAAGGCATTTATTAAGAAGAAACGTAACTGACTTTCTCTGAAGTTCACATGGAAGGGACTGGGTTGGTATCAGTACATCATAATAACTAATTTCTGAAATACAGAGATCAGAAATTATTATTCCAGAAACTTATATATTTTCAAATTTACTTAGTGAGCCACAGGTTCTTTCGTGAAAGGATTCAGAAATTTGAGGAGGGTGTCCATGTATTTAAGTTTCTTGTCACTATTTTAAAAAACAAAATATCAGTATTCATAAAGAGAAGAAAATAAAAACTATTTTAATAGGTGATATAAAGAGTTGTCTTATGTATTTATGTTTTAGAGGAGAGATTAAAAACTAAAACACTAAAGTGAGAATTTTAAAGGAATGTATTGCACTTCTGTTCTGAAAGTTACATGGATATTCTTTATAAAGGACGTGTATCTGTCTTGCATATGCAGTATCTTAGCAACCTCAGTTTAAAAAAATGTGTAACACTGGATGTTTTGAAATCAAGCATTAAAAAAAATCAGAATTATTTTTAATGTAATTGTTGATGGGAAATATTTCTCTCGATCTGTCTTCCCACCTAAGTTAACATTTAGAAGATTATTTTACTGAAGTTACAGTTATTTGAGAACAAAAATACTTATTTATATTTAGTGCAATTTTCACTTGTAATTTTCATAGTGTAATATTTCTTAGGACACCTATAATCTTTGTGTGGATGGGGTGCTTTTCTAGTGTTAATAAATAACTTAAAAACATTTTTTGTTTGATTACAAATGTAACAGCATTTTATAAAACCTATATGCCAAGCACAGAGGTTACTTTTTTAGGTAGATTACCTTCTGGCCAGCATTCAAGTATTGGAAACTGCTGACTAACTGAGAGCAGGACTTGCCAGTTGTGGGATTTGCAGGAGCTGGAATAATTTTTCTTTACCTGGAAGTTTCTCTTGGCTTACTTTGCCAGCTTGTGCAGCTGCATTTGAGAAAATTGGATTATGTCTGCTCCTGCTATGCTGTGAACACATCCTGGTGCTTTCAGGTTCATGCTAAATAAGGACTGTATTGCAGGCTTCTCAGCATCCTCTCAGCTGTATCTGCTCGAAATGCTGGTTTGCATTGTAGTGGGAGTGAGCCTGTTTGTCCTTCTTTAGACCTCTGTGAAGGAGCAGTTCTAGCCTGTGAATGCTCTGGCTGAGGCACCAAAACTTGGCTTTCCTGACTTGGGTTTGTCCCAGCTGTGGGCACAGCTGGGTCTGTCGGATGACCTGCTTCGCATATGACAGAAGTGCTTGCATGACAGGATTTTGTAAAACTCACATGGTATTGGCGCAACGCTTTCTGAAATGAGATAGGACTTGTAATGTGGTTGTTGGAGGGCAGAGGAATGATGCATGCTGCCCCTTTGGAGGATGTAATTATATACAGTAAAATTGTATGCAGTTGCGATAGGCAGTGATGACTCAGGAACACAAATTTGTGTGGGAAAACCCTGAGCACCTTGCACAGCTCTGTCCTTGGTTGGCATGAGGAAGACCACAGCGCTGGAGGAGCAGCAGGTTACATTTGTCTTCTGGAACGCGCTCCTTCAGATAGCTCTGGGTTGGCGAGTGACCACTTTGGCATTGCTGCAGGTCTGTGAGTGGTAGGCCTTGGGTGACTGGCTGCTGGAGTAGAATCCCAAAATTCAAACTGTCTTGGGACTACCAGGATCATGGAGAAAAGCAAGTGAATGCCAACTGCCTACTCTTGATCGGCTACATGTCAGATATCTGGAAGAAGGTGCATGGAACCATAATGTAAAGGTTAAATAGAAATTGAAATCCTTCCTAGTGGTTATTGTTGTCAATAGGGTATTTACATCCACTGTAAAAAAGTGGAATATTTACATCCCACTGCTGTCGGAGATCCCAGTTACTCTCCTGCTATGACTATTGAAACAGCATCCTGTCCTCCAGGATCCTGGAAAAAAGAGCCTGGAAGGGCAGGGCAGTGATAAACGGAGAAACTGTCAGGCTGAAGATAAGACAGTGCTGTTGTGTGGGACTGCCAGTGTCTCATTTCAGCATGGCAACCTCATACAGCAACCTAAAATGTGAGGACACAGACATATAATTGCTCAGAGAAATGATGCAGAGTTCTGTCTGAGCAATCTAGCTGCCCAGGCAGATGCTGGGCTCAAAACACCATGGACTGTTCTTAGGACTGTGTGTGCTCATCTCGTACAATCTTCTTTTTGATGTAATCTGTGCAGTAGGTTCACCCACCTTCCCTGATTTAGAGACTAGGTATTTTGTGTTCAGAATTGCACTGGAGAGTTAGACACTTCGGGTGTTCTGCAAGCTGTGAGTTTTGGTATGCTCACACCAGCAGGTGACCTGGTGTTTGTGTGCTCCTCGGGGTGGCTGGCAGTATGCTAGGTGGATGGGAATTTCACTGTTGAGATAGCTGATCCCAGCTCATTTAGGAACTGGTGCAGGCACAGGGAAGGAGTATGTATGAATTGGAGGTAGCTGGGAGGAATGTGAAGAGCCATGGACATACAGGTTCAGGGCATTGTAGGAATCACCTCTTGGTTCCTGTTTTTTTTCATCTCTTTCCATATATTACATAAAGTAGTAAAAATATTTAGATAACTGTAAGTGACCTGAATTTGTTTCCTTTCCTGTTACTGATGAAGAAATTGCTGAAGAATTGATGAAGACTTGGCTCTCCTTTTATTCCTTGAAGCAGAACATCAATGAACTTTTGTCTGTATTGTTGTCTTCACCTCTTTGTTTTCATCTGTTCGTTCTTTCCACCTCTCTGAAAGCTTCATGTTTTGTTAATCTTGTATTGATACCATTGCAGTGTTCTAATTTTTTGTGTAAAATAATCCTTGAAAGAAAGATATAGATAAATACTTCATGTTTTAAATTATATATAGAAGTTATTTAAATTCAAGGAAAATAAGCACCTTTATTGTGACCAAATTATGTACTATTTTATGTTATGAAATAAATTCTTAGCTCAGTGTTGTTTAGTAAGTGATCCTTCTGGCTAGTCAACAGCATATTTTCAAAGGTGCATTTGAAGTTCTTTATGGAAGTCTTGTTTTGCAGTTTCTGCACTGTGTATCCAATCAAAATGAGAAGATAACGGGAGAACCTTCCTTTTACTACAAACACAAAGAAGTTGGTATTGAGTCAACCAGTGCAGCAGATTGTACATTTATAAGATTTGTTGGTTTGGGTAGCATTATAGTGTGTTAGCAATATGACTTTTCTGCTTTCTGGTATTTTAAATGGGCAATTGGTTGATGAAGAAGTTTCAAAAAAGGTCTAGAAGCTGCTGTACATGCTTAATTTCCTTGATGCAGCTGTGATGTCCTTCCTCTCCCAAAATGTAGTCTATTGTTTTATGCTATTCCTCATAAGCACAGTTGCGTAAATTCACAGGAAAAAGAAGTATAGTTTTAAATTTTAGCCATGTGTGTCTCTATATAATACCAAAAAAATCAGACTCAAACAAAGTAGAGTATATCTTTGACTCTTCTGATAAGGGGCAGGTATAGCCATAATTGACTAAAAAGATCACCTGTCTTTGGATTTACTATCATAGCACAATATTTGTTGTAGGACATAGGAGGTTAGTTTGTTAATTTAAAAAAATTACATTTGTTTTATGAACAGTATTGCTACATTTGATTTAGCAGCATGTAATAAGACATTGGTAAATTACATCATTTTATGAAGTATTCTGAATAATTATGCTCCTTCATGAGTTTGAAGAACAGTTCATGTACTGCACTTCGATGAGTCTAAGAAATATCCATCTTCAAATAGAAAAAGGCTGTAGATAGCCTTAGCAACAACATAGATTTCTAGACAACAAGGAAGTTTTGATATTAAAAGTGCAATTCAGGAAAACCTGTTGAATATTATACACAGCATACAAATCCTGTTCCTGTGATCTTTTTTTTTTTTTTGAGAGCTGCATGATCCTACTTGAAAAATGTAATTATGAGAGACAAAGATTGTTTTCACCATGGTATTTCACTGGTTAAGTGCTACATGTATTTGGTTAATTGTTATTTGCATCTCTTTTAAAAATGTGCTTAGTTCACAACATTACATTGTTCATTATTATGAGGACAATATGTATACAAATATATACATCCAAGTATATTGCATGTTCTCTGCACAGCTGAGATACTTTTAATTAGAAGTTATTCTGTATGCAAAATTAAAATTAGGTTTGGAATATACTATATTCATCAGTCAGCATTGCAATGAGTACCGATCTATGGAGCTTGATGGAAGGATGTTGATGAACATAAACTGATATCAAATAGTGTATGATGAATCTTCCATTGTTTTTAAAATACAAGTGTAATCCTGTCCTAATCACCAAACAAAATATAATTTAAAACATTTTTTTAGAAGTGTAATTTCAGTGTGTGAAGTTGGCTTAAAAATTGTGTCTGTAGCCAAGCAAAATCTTCCAATGCTCTTTGCCAAGTATGACAACTATTACCCTTATAACTTCCTATAACCATGTTTATTGCCCTTTGGATAATGCTACGAAATATGAATAGTTCTATTCTTAGTAAAAGTGAAGTTTAGTCCTTTTCATATTTTTTTCTTTTTGGGATGAGAAAGGTTGGTAGATAGGAACTGTAACTTGGACAAAATGAAGATATTCTTCAGCAAAAATTTCTGCATTACGTGCATTTCAAAATAGATTTGTAGATATTTTTGTATAGTAACTTCTTTCTTAATTAGTCACAATTCTTCCTAGATGGAAGTCAATGAAGCAATACAGCCCTTAGAGATCATCTTTAGGAGTTACATGCCAGAATATTTTATTGCTTGCATAGGACGTTGGAAAAATGGTATCTGTACTGTTGAAAGTATAACATGTACTTATGTAACTGAAGATTAAACAATTGATTTTTTAGGCTGGAAAGGATCACTGTGGCCATTGACTTTGGCTGACATAAGGCACTGAATTTCAGTCAGAGACTCTTGCACTTGAGACAGCAAGCTTGTCTTTCAGATAAATTTGTGGACTTAAAAATAAATAAATACCCTCTACTCTGCTCTTGTGAGACCCCACCTGGAGTACTCCATCAAGTTCTGGGTTCCCCAGTAGAAGAAAGACCAGAAAGGTCCAGAGGAGGGCCACGAAAATGATCAGGGGGCTGGAAAACCTCTCCTATGAAGAAAGGCTGAGAGAGTTGGGGTTGTTCAGCCTGGAGAAGAGAAGGCTCTGGGGAGACCTTATTGTGGCCTTTCAATACTTAGAGGGCTTGTAAAAAGTCTCTCTCCATTTTTCTTACCAGCGCCTGTAGTGATGGGACAAGGGGCAGTGGTTTTAAACTGAAAGAGGGTAGATTTAGGTTGGACAAAGGCAGAATGATGAGGGTGGTGGAACACTGGAACAGGCTGCCCAGAAAAATTGTGGATGCCCCATCATTGGAAGTGTTCAAGGTCAGGTTGGATGGGGCTTTGAGCAATTTGACCTAGTGAAAGATGTCCCTGGCCATGACAGGGGAGTTGGACTAGATGATTTCTGAAGGTCCCTTCCAACCCAAACCATTCTATGAAAAAAGTGTCAATTGTAATACGTGCATATAAGAAAGCAACATCAGAGTTTCTATTCCAGTATTACTTTTGGTGTTTTCTGCCTTATGAGGGCAGCTTGGATATCCACTTAATGTAACTATCTAAATGGGATTTCCTAGAGGCTTTTTTCCAGTATTATTGTAGTTTACTTAGGACTAAATTGAAAAATAAAGTAAGATATTCTTAATTTTCCAGGGCTTATAGCTCATCTGGTGTCAAATGGATTGGCAAGAGCAACTTTAAGTTCTCTGGTTTACAACTAAGGTTTAAAATATTGTCAGATTGTTTTGTCCAAGCTGCATAGAAGGCTTACAGAGTAGATCATGCTCTCTCAGATGTTCCACAGGGGAGAGGGTGCTCTTCTCCAGAGACTTCAGTCTAGGTGCGCTCCCAAGTCAGGACACTGGGACACTTGAGACTTCTAACACATTGTATGCAGCAAAGTCACTGCCAGATTTTACCTTCAAGTTAGCAGTGAGTATGGAGATACCTTAGCTTCTGTACCTATGCTCCTTAAAGCCTAATCCTGCAGTATTTAAAAAAAAAAAGGGAGTCGGGGTTTTAATGAAGAGGTCTTTACAAAATACTATTAGACTTGCACAGTAAATTAGTTGCCAAAAATCCTAATTTCTACAGTGAAATTTAAGTGATGCTTTGCCAAGACACTATCTCACCACTTCTTACCAAGGGATGCTTAAATGCCTAATTTCAGCTTTTTACTTTCAGCCTTTTTGGCTGAAGAGTTTTGTTTGTTTTGCTTTCTAAAATAAAACCACATTTCTCCATGGTGCTGATGAGAATGTATGGATGTTCCTTTTTCTGTTGAAACAGCAGAAGTTTGCTTTGCTTTCTGGTGGCTCTTTGGGGGTGCTTGTAGTTTTAAGGTTGTGATGGGAAATAACTGTGGACAATTAAAATCCTAAGTACGCAAGGTTTTTGAAAGTTAATAAAGATTTAATAAAGGTAAGAGTGAAAATATAGCAGTCAATTTCCCTCATCCTCTTCTAGAAAGAGCTGTTTTCCTTTTCTTTTTCTGATCATAAAATCTAAGTTTTTTCCCTCCAAATTGTAAAGTTTTGGAGGAAAAGCTTTCAGTGCTCACTGTGCTCTTCTTGAATACTGGTTTTGCAGTACCATATTGTATTAAAAAGTGGTTCTGTTTTCTTCTCCCCTTTCCTGCTTTCTTCAAAACTTACCTTTAAAAAGATGGGTACGGACACTATTTATGTTTATTCCAAAACTGTATAATTTGGGGTTTGCTCCCATTGAGGGTGCAATTCAAATCATTACTCAGGTATGGGCAGAAATTTATGAATATGGTATCTGCTGGAATTTTTAGTTATACTGATATTTCTTCTACTGGACTGTAGATGTTAAATAATTAATATTAGAATATATTAGAATCCTTATAACTAAAATAATTCCCTTAAAGAGTTCAGGTCATCATAGTGTAAGCTGGTGTGCAAGTGCTGTCTTTACAAAAATTGTGCCTTGTAACAATCTTCGCATAGGAAGCGATTCATATGAAGCTTTTTATAAATGTCTTCTTGCTTACTAGCAGGGAAGCTTCCAGTTTTCTCCTTGACTGCTTTCAGAGCTCTCCTTTGTGACTTTACAGTCATTAATCGTAGTTTTTTTTCCCCTAAATCACCGCTTTTATTTCTGCTTTGAATCATGGATCCTCCTTTTACGCTTTCTCTTTGGACTATTTTCCTTTAGTAGTTTTATTAAATAACACAAATCTTGCTTTTGTTTCAGCTTTATACAGTAGTTAATCTTAACTCTTTGTTAGCAAGAAGTTTATATTAGTTCTTCAATTTTATCTGTTTCTGTGGAATAAAATGGAAAAGTCTCTTGTTTAAAGGAAACTGAAGAGATCTTCCTTGTCTTTGTGGTTGCCCAGTTTGGGGTGTAAGTTGCGTTCATTTGAGTAAAAAAATAGTAAAAGTACACTAGAGAGGAATTTGGTAAATGAACTGCGTGAATCACTATGACCTGTTACCCTAGTAATGTCTACAACAACTTTTAAAAAATTCCTGGGATTTAGGTTTATATCCAAGCAACAATGCACACTTTTAGTAGTTACAAAGTATGGAAAAAGTATGGAAAGTTAAGGTCTGGTGGGCTAGTAGATAGCGAAATTTTTTTAGGTTGATGGTTGAAATAAGTGCCTTATCAATATATACTTGGTCAGAGAGTAGCTTAATGTATTGGGTTTTGTTTTAATACTCTTTATAGCAGGCTCCCAGTCTTCTCCCTTTCCTAAAAAAAATAATATGTGTTGAAAGTGATCTCAGGAGGTCACCTGTTCAGACCCCTTGCTCCAAGCAGGACAAACTTGGTTCAGGTTGCTCAGGGCCGTTTCTGGTCAAGTTTTGAGTATCTCCAAGCCATTGGGCCTTTAGCTGTTGTGGCATCATACCAACTTGTATGATCAGTTTTCCCATGTTGTTGTTTTATGTAACTAACTTTGAACAGAAAAATCTTTCTAGCTATGGATGACAGTGCTGAGGAAAACAAATTTGATAGTTACAGAGGGTTGCGTTCTTTGCAGGCTGCTTGATGTTAATATGTCATTCACCCCTTAATTGTAGCAGTCAGATCACCGATCTCCCATCTTGCTTCTCCATGTTTTCATCCATATCTCTCACATTCCAACACGCGTGCTACTTGCCTTTGCAAGCAAATGTAAAACACATAGCTAGGGTTTTAAAGACATATCGCTCAGTGGGTGGGATAGGACCACCCTGCTTGTATAGTCATCGGCTTTGCTCCAGAAATAGTATGTTACATTCCTCCATTGGAGTTACTTCTTTCATTTGGATCTTACTGGGGTTTAAATCTATGAGTTTTTCCACTCTCTGGTTAATATATATCATCTTGCAGAGTATTCTGTTATTGAAAGAGCTACTGTTTTTTATTGAACTATGCGCACAGAAAGTGAAAGGCATCCAAATATTTGTGAAAAACTTTAAAACCTGGAAATCAGAAGGAAAATCATACAGGTTAGGCATTTAAGAGGGAGGAGGAAAAAAAGCCTTTATACTTCAGGTACTTGAAAAGAATGTGCCCTTTGTGTTTCTGAATTTTGTGATATTCTCCAATTTTTGTGACTTGATGTGTTATTGATGCATTATCTATCACAGCTGCATGGCCAACAGTCCTTGAGAATCAGAAAAGTAGAGTGCTTAATAAAGTACGTTGCCCTGTTATCTTACTGTCTTACTGTTTTTCTGTAGTGCTACTGTGGGGAATCCAGTTAAGGAGACTTAGAAATTGTGGAGGGAAGTACTCAAAATGTCATTAAATCTCTTTAAACACTTGAGATAAATTACTGTTTAATGAGATCTTCTTTGAGTTATGCAGAAAACTGGGGAAAATACTGTATTTTAACTCACCCTGTTTCTAGACTGCCCACAAAAGAATCCTTGATGGCAGTAACCAATGGAGTCTCTTGAGGATTCTCAATACATAAATTAGATATTTGTGCTCTTGAAGTTCCTCTCCAGGAAGCAGAATGGAGTACGCTGCAGACTTGTAGACCTGTGATAGAATTCAAAGAGATTCCTGGTGGCTTCTTGGAAAACTGTCCACAAGGAAGAATGGCCACATAAACATACATAAACATAAACTGATCTTCATGATGTGGAGATAAATATTTCACAAGCAACAGGTTTTTTTTTTTAGGGTAGAGAGCCTACTGTGTGTGCCATCATATGAAGGCAACCAGAACAAAGTGAATGCCATTTAACGAGTGTAATTACCAAGAGACGAAGGAATTTACTGTGAATTGTATTATTGCTTAAAAAAAGCTCAGTGTTGCTCTCTGTGTTCAATGGCCATTACTAATGCCAGCGTTCTAGATAACTTAGGAAAATCTCCTTCAGACTAAACTCAGAAGTTCTCTTGATCTCTACTAGCTCAGGCTTTTTCCAGATGATCTACATATAAGAAAAGGCAGTTCAGTTGTTGGAAATGGATCATCTAGCATAGTGTCTGATTCCAGTAGCATTCGTTAAATTAATCCAAACCATAGGTGAACCTCCTCACATCCTGTTGAAATACGAAAACAAAGCTGCTCTTTAACTGAGACCTGAACTTAGTGGAGTATATATGCAATAGCCGACAAATGATAAAATCTGCCTTTCTTTGTTTTTTTTTGTTTTGTTTTTTCTTACTAGTTTGCCTTGCTATGAAGGATAACTGAAAATATTCTGGGGTGAAATGATAGTAGTCCTTATCATTCTGAGTTTATATGTTGCTGCTGTGTTCTTATCTTTGCCCTTGTCTATGGGCACTCTCACACTCTCGTTTGTTCATCCTGATGCTCACTTGGTCCTTTGGTGATCTAGTTTGGAAACTAGACCAACAGTAAACTGTCCTTACAAGATAGTAAATAGCTTTTGTTTGTTACATTCGTGAAACAGGCTTACTCCAGGTTAGGACAAGTTTCAGTGGTGGCGTAAGGGGACAGGAGTTCTGTCTGGGAGGGAGTGGAGAGGGCAGGACGAGGCATGACAGTGCCAGCTTGGTTGGTTTAAACACTTAAAGACCTGTGTCCTAAATTAAGAAGACGTAACAGAGTTTTTGGAGGACCCCAGAAAGATTTTTGTCAGATGTTCGGTCTCATAGATGGAGCAGGTAAAGTATTTGGAAGATTGATCTATTCCAAAACACCGGTTTCTGAAAAGCCAGCATCTCTGCAGTTGATGATACTGTGCTTGTGTCTGTCTTTTCAGTATCAGCTATGCTGCCCTTCTATATTTACATTATGTGTATTTCTTAAGTCCCTGCAGGCATCCCCCCTTGATAATGTTAACTCTTACTTGGGAAAGTTATTTCCTATGTAGCACTCAGCTGCTCCATCTGAGAGACTGAATGTGCACTGGCAATCCTCTGCTGTGAGCGTTCCTGCTATCACTTTCTGGATAATTGTTTTCATTGGCATCATCTTCCTCAGACAAATTGAGTTAGGTCAGGAGTGAAGGATGGAGAAATGGGATAACGCTGGTTAGGGAAGTAGGGAATTGAATGATCAACTCAATGGACAGAGTAGTTGACTGTGGAGTTTTGTTGTGTTTGACTGCTGTAACTTGGTATTGAGTGACAAGGTATAACTAAGATGAGATGTATCATCTTTGAAAACAATGTTTATGAGCATACAGGATGATGGAAAAGTCTTTGTTACTTTACAGGGTCAAGCAGTTGAATACCAAGGTAACCGGGTGATTCTGCAAACTAGTGAGTTCATAGTGAGAAAGTCAGTGGAAGACCACTGAATTTTGCACTTTGTAGTACCTCAGTTTCCCTTAAAACAAGCTTTGGCATTTCAATATGAGGATTGAGTCATTTTGACTGGATGATTGGAGTCATTTTGAGGGGATGTTAATTTTGAAATGTTTACTTTTAGCTTACAGCTTGTACATTGATTTAAAGTTGCATTTAGATTGCTGCTGCCCCCTCAATTCATATGATAAATCTCATTTAAATACTTCCTCTTACTACTTCCATTATTTTGCATTTGTTCTTGGAGCACTTACAAATGCATCCTCTACAATCAATTTTCATGTATTTAAGTTTAGACTGCATTGTGAAATTCAAACAATCCTATGTTTGGAACCTGATCTGATATTAGCTTTCCTGTATAAAGTCCTACTGCTCTGTTTGTGGTTTACCATCACCAGCCACTTTCTTTTTGTGATGTGCGTGTGCATGCACGTGTGCACGTGTTGCACTTTGTTCAGCCCTTGTTCTTGGGATGCTACATTTAACAGTTCCTGTATCTGAAGCAGCAAATTTACCAGGTGTCAGATCTCTAGCTTATAATTCCTGAGGCTATGTCACATCAGAACAACCTGTGCTGTTTGTGCCTTCCAGCAGAGCTGGAATTCAAAACTTCCCCAAAAATAAAAGTTTTCAAATGTGCAAGTGGAAAATGATGGCGTTATTCTCTGTTCATATAAAATATAGATGCATTTTCAGCATCCACTTGAAGTAGTCAATGAGGAAGTGTGTCGTTGAAGCCAACGGATCTCTAAACCTTTAATTGCTTGATTATTTTGTTCTGTTTAGTTCTTCTGCTGGCTTGAAAATCTTACATGAAATCTTACATGAAGTAATTATTATATCAGTTAATTACTGCTAAATGTGGGGGGAAATTAATAGGCTCTCTTTTTGTGAATCTGTTTATCCATCTATAAAATGATTTGCTTAGATTCACTTTAAGATTTCAGGTACATATTGCTTCCAAAATGCATCTCCCCTTTAATTCGTTACTGGCAAGAAGGCGTTTCTTACTAATTATATTTCAAAGGTGGTAACCTTTAAAAAGTCAATTTAGTATATCAGAGCAAGCGTATGTAAGAATGAGTCTCACTTTGACATAGCTGGGTATTTTCACCTAGCATATGATGGGAAGCCTGTGATAGTCAGCTTTCTCAGATCACAGAACAGAGATGTCTCCATGAAGAAAAGCGGGAGGATTTGTTTTCCCATTTTCCTGAAGCTCTATGAGAAGAAACTGGCATTTAGTTTATTTAGTTACTGAATTAAAATATTTACTTTGATATTTAGAGTGTAAAATGAGAGAAGTGCTGGTTCAAATTTTTTTAATGTGTTAGATCAGTCCTGTGCATGCTTTCTACTTTTGCTGCTTTGGCAAAATGGTATTGTTCTTTAAAATAAAGATTTAAGTATTATTCATTATTAAATAGTTGCATGAATAGCTGCAAGGTACTAATTCTGTTTTGGTTTTCACCAAGGAGATAACAAAGAGATGAGAGATGTTCTTTGCAGAAGTATCTCCTAATATTGGGAATGCATTTTTAAATCAACTTACCTAACCAATAGTAGAACTGGCAGATGTTTTCAGGAGGTGCAAAGTGTTATGTTTTTGTGTGACTGAGTTAATGAAAGCTTTATCTTTAACATGCAATATGTTTGGGGTTGGAGAGGTGTACCAGATGCCTCCTTAGAAGTCTTACTAAAAATGTGCTGGACGCATGAAGTCTTTACTTGTAATTTAGTCACTAAAGCCTTTTTGTATGTTGCAAGTTTAATTTAATTCCTCCTTCAGATAGTACGTTTTGTGAAATATTTTTTTTAATTTATTTATCTGTAGGTTCCTTCAGAGAAATCGGAATCCTTTGCATCCATGTTAAGACGCTCTCCTTTAATTCAGATGGGACCTGCCAAAGATAAAATCGCCATTGGTCGAATATTCCATGTTGTAGAAGATGATCTTTATATAGATTTTGGTGGCAAGTTTCACTGTGTGTGCAAAAGACCAGAAGTAGATGGAAAGTAAGTTATAAACTTATGGTAAGCGATTAACATATGTGAACGACATACTGAAATGCTTAGCTACTGGGACTTGACCATCTTCTGGACTGAGCTTGGATAGTTCGTATGAATTTTGTGGTTTAAACTATGGAAGTTAATGTATTGTGCAGAATGAAAGTACGATCACAAACAGATTTGCGTAGCTCAGACATCATTGTCTTGAATGCAGATTCCTTTGCAAGTTTGCATTATTGCTATCTGCGTTATTCCAACTTACGATGACCAAACGAAGTTATTGGGTGTTTTGTCACTGAGGAAAGGGGAAATCGTTATCATCCGAGTTGTTAAAACAAGCGCTATTTATTGAAATACTTGGGACTTTAAGCCCATGTAAATTGTAAGCCTCCTTAGGCAGGAACTATCTATGCTAAATTTATATACATGAGGTGATGTACTAGGGAGTTTACATGTTACTTGTGATAATACAGTTCGTAGTAGATGATCAGTGCTAATGTGGTTGAATATTCCATATTGTGGAAGAAGATTTTATATAGATTCTGGTGGCAAGTTTCACTGTGTGTCCTAAACTATAACAACTGTGGTGGAACTCGAACAGGTGTGCTGGGGAATGCAATAGTTAAAGAGCTAAAAGATAAGGAGGCAATGAATTCTAGTGGAAATAGCATTTCTAAGCTTCTAAACTGTCTTTAGCACCCTATGCTATTCAAAAATATCTTTTCCATTTGATTTGTCTCCAGGTTGCTTTAACACTTAGTTTTTAATATGTAGGCAAAATACTATGTTTTTGAATTCATAACATCAGAATATTTTAGTCCATCTCTTTCCCCTCTTTTTTCGTGGAGAGAGAAGCATCTTTATTAATCTGCAAGATCACTGTGTCTAAACCATTAAATAAGATTCCTGTGATAAACAGTTCTGAAATAGTTGACTTTTTTTTAAAAAAGATTTAACAGAAATAATCACACGTTTGTGTGCAAGTTTGATAGTATTTTATCAGAGCATTTGTATACTCAACTTCCGTTTTTTGACAGGTCTATGACTTTCAAAGCAAATGTGATTGATGGCCCAGGATAAACTGAGTCCTTTATGCCCGTCACATTTGGCAGCAGGCGAAGATTTTCTTAGTCTTTTGCTGCTGCAGTAGTGGTAAAGCCCTTGTTGCTCTTTGTGTCTCTTGCTGATTCTAAACGTAGATGAGCTTTGCCTTTCCCAATCCCATTCTTGCAGTGTTTCTATATTCATCTGAAGCTATGACCATTCATTTTGTTTTTGTGGTAGAGTTCAGACTGAAGCACCCTGTTCAGCTGAGCTAGCCTTCTGCCAGGCCTGCTCAACTCTTGCACATTGGGGAAGACTCTTCTAGAGTGTCGAGGAGTTTGTCCTTACAGATCAATGGCCTCTTCTGCGCACCTTTTCATGTCAGGACAACTTCTTGTCTACCCTGAATAAACCAAAGTCTGCTGTCCTAAAGCCCAGATTTCTCTTCTGCCACTTGCCTTTCTCACTTTCCTTCAGCATTTACGCTCTGTCATTGGTGGTCACTGCAGCCGAGGCTGCCATTAGCTACCACGTTCCCAAGCAGTTCTTTCCTGCCCGTGAGTAACATGTCCAGCGGAAGACCTGCCCTAGTTGGGCTGTCTGGCACCTCTGGCAAAAAAATGTCACCAGGCCACTTGCTCTGGATTGCTTGCTCCCCTCCGTGTTTGTTTCTGCTTGAGCAGACATCAGGACATTTCAAGTCCCCTGTGAGAATCAAGGCCTGTAATCATGAGGTGGCTTCTCATTGTTTGAATGAGGCTTCATCCACTCCCTCTTTCTGATCAGACAGCCCATAGCAGACACCCACGGTGACACTGTCTCTGTTGGTCTCTTCTCTGATTCTGACCTGTAGCTCTCAACTGTCTCTTTGCATGGTTCATGGCAAGGCTCCATGCACTCATGCCCCTTCCTCGCTTGCAGTGCAGCCCCCTTTACTTTGTAGCATGTTTGCTTGCGTGTTTCCTCCCAGGTTTGGGGAGTAGGCGACTTCGTGCGTTGTCTTCAAATCCCTAACTACCATTCATTCACCTTGTGAACGCTGAGCCCGTTGCTCGCCATTTCCTTGTGTGGTGTTAGTATCTCATATTGTCATGGTGCTGTGGAATACTTGGGTGGCAAGACAAATGGGGGGAAATTAATGAAATACGTCTTCCTAAAAAAGCTCACAGGCAGACAAGTATCTTTCCACTCCTTCCCTGCTCTCATCTTTCTCCTAATGCTGTGTGTCTTTTCTTCTGGTGCAAGTTGCAGTGGTACAGTGGAAAATGAGGCCCAAGGAAACTGTTGTTGGAGCAGATGCTTCAGAGTGAGTCAGTTGTCCATTGAATGCTGGGAGCATAAGCCTGGGACTGAGAGGATCTAGACCAGTTATATTTTTGCCTGCCTGTTATAATGATAAAAACAAGCAGATCCACATAAAGCTTCTTTACACTTCTCTCTCACTGCTTTTGAGTGGGAGTGGAGAGAGGGAAATTAACATCCTGGGCATTTTTAATGAAATAAAATTTGGAACTAAAGGTGGTAGTTCACAAAATATTATAGACAGGATTTACAAAACTGAGGATGTAGTGGCAGTGGAAGTAGTAGTGTTGATACTCTGTATCTAATGGACTTAGAGCATTCATTTGAGATGTAGGTGGCTGATTTAAGTCCCCTTTCTCCTCAGTTCAGTCCAGGAACCTGAACTTGTCTCTGAATTCTTAAGTGTTTAAATGCTATACGGACCTAATCCTCTAAATAAAAACATTTGTATAAGAAAATAAATAACTTAAATCTTGCCACCTTTTTCCAATTCATTGTGTTTCTGGAATTGGAATTTCTAAAATTTACCTTGATTTAATTGCAGTCACAGGCAATCTTTTGTTCTGTTGTTTAGCTTGTAGCTTGTCATAAGGTGCTGTGTCATATAACATAGTTGTACCAGTTCATTTCTAACTGGGATTTGTAACATGAAATTTGCGAAGTACTTGTGGAATCAGTAATAAACATGGAAAACTGCTGTCTTAGCTAGCTGTGTATGTCATCAATAGCATTCAGGTGCTGCTGAGTTTAGATCTCCCTGCTTATTAAAAAGTAGTGGGAAGACTTACGCTTTTGCTTGTACAATTGCTTTCATCTGGCTGCATAGTAAAGACAGCAGCTCATTGATTTACAGAGTGAAGTTTGCCTTATCAAAACAAATGTAGTATCTTCATACACTGGCCTCTTAGTAAGTGTGAAGGCTTAGAGTCTTTTGATGGACGCTGACTTCTCTTTGGAAAGCAATAACTGCTTTTGATCACCAGAATAAAGGTCAAACTAGTGCTAGAGTATCTTCTACCAAAGCTTGAAAGTAACTGGGTAGAATTTGCAGTGTGTATCTAGATCTGTACCAGCTTACATTGGTGACTGCAGTAACGCTTTGTTACTGTTATTTCTCTTAATTCATTTGCTGACTGTCCTGGTTTCGGCTGGGGTAGAATTAATTTTCTTCCTAGTAGCTGATATAGTGCTGTGTTTTGGATTTAGGATGAGACTAATGTCGATAACACACTGAAGTTTTAGTTGTTGCTAAGTAGTGCTTACACTAGTCAAGGACTTTTCAGCTTCTTATGCCCTGCCAGTGAGAAGCTGGGAGGGGGCACAGCCAGCACAGCTGACCCGAACTGGCCAAAGGGATATTCCATACCATATGGCATCATGCTCAGTATATAAACTGGGGAGAGTTGGCCGGAGGAGGGGACCGCTGCTCGGGAACTGGCTGGGCATCGGTCAGCAGGTGGCGAGTAATTGCATTGTGCATCACTTGCTTTGTATATTCTTTTATTATTATTATTGTTATTATTTTATTTTTTCTTCCTTTTCTGTCCTATTAAACTATCTTTATCTCAACCCACGAATTTTACTTTTTTTTTCCGATTCTCTCCCCCATCCTACTCAGGGGGAGCGAGCGAATGGCTGTATGGTGTTTGGCTGCCTGCCAGGTTAAACGATGACAGCCCTTTTTGGCACCCAGTGTGGGGCACAAAGGATTGAGATAACGACAGATCTGACCGGAGCGTGTTAAAACAAATTTATTATAAGCATTCATTATATTAGTTTAGTAGTCACTGGTCACAATGTTGATTTATTTACTCTCAAAGTTGCTGTATTTGTTCTCAGAGTTGTGTTATATAACACCTTGCCGTATATACTATTTATCGGTATTTATGTGCTTTTATCACCTCTGGGAGGTGGATTAAGGTTGTCGCTTTGCTGTACTGTGTAACACTGGCTTATCGTATGATAAAATTATTGGTCGTGAGATCAATCTGGTATTTGTACTCAGCATTGCCATCACCTCTGTACTTTGGGAGCCATCTGTCGGAAGTTAGTAGTAATAACACTTTTTACTTTTTCTTCCTGGAAAGCCAGCCTAAAGGGGAGGATACCTTCCTTGATCGTCCCTTTCTCCTCCAGGCTAATTACAATAGCTCTTGAGAATTTTGAATATCCTTGGGATGTTCAAACCAGCCTGTTCCTGTTGCTATGTCTCCTGAATGTGGTTCAGGCCTTGTTTAGGGTTAAACAACTATATAAGAATACCATCCAGAGGTCTACCCCCACGACAGGCACTGCGGCTACTCCAACCCCTGTGACAGGCACTGCGGCTGAACCAGAGAATGAACCCGTGCCGGTATCAGTCACCCCTAAACACAAGAAGAAATACACAAGAAAATCAGCTTGTTTAGTAAGGGATGAAGATGAACCAGGGCCATCATGAGAACAGGAGGAGGAAGAGGCAGAACCTATAAATGAGATGGTAACCACCCAATCCCTATCCCTGAGTGAGTTGCAAGATATGCAAAAAGATTTCAGTTGTCATCCAGGCGACCACATTATCACCTGGCTGCTCCAATGCTGGGAGGGGCCAGTAGCCTGGAGTTAGAGGGTAGGAAGCAGTTGTGATCCCTTTCTAGGGAAGGGGGCATTGACAAAGCAATTGGAAAAGGGGCACAAGCCCTCAGCCTCTGGAGGCGACTCCTGTCAGGTGTGAAGGAAAGGTATCCCTTCAAGGAAGATGTTATATGTCACCCAGGCAAGTGGACCACCATGGAGAGAGGTATCCAGTACCTGAGGGAATTAGGCGTGCTGGAAGTGATTTATGATGACCTGGACAATGAGCAGTTACCCAAAGATCCAGATGAAGTCAAGTGCACCATCGGGGCGTACCATCATTGCATGCATGACTTTATCACCGTATTGTATGTGTGTGTAATCAGTAGAACTGTTTACTGTTGTGTTTGCAAAATGTTTATTGGAGAAGAACGGGCATTTTAATTTACAGATAACAGATAATTTCTTGAAGGCCATCAGTTCAGGACAGAAGAAACAGATTTAATCGTCAGACACGGAAATTCATGATAGCATTTTCATGAAGTCAGTCCTGAGAGCGTGGCTTTTGTAGTACCTGTATTTTGATGCTGATCTTTGGTTTTATTTGGCAACTCCTCCAAAATATTAGTTTAGCATCTTTAAAGGAAAAAACCCTCTCTCTTTCCATTTATGTAAGGAGGTATCTCCATGAGGACATGTGCTTTCGATATTTCCTCGGTCATTGGGCCTTTTTCTCACCAAAACTCAACTATTTTCATGATACTGTAACACAATTTTATTTTTCTTATGTAATGTCCTTTGTTCTTTGAAAGTGCTAGAAGTTACTTGAAAAGAAACAAAAATTCTACGAGAGGTTCTTGTGAGTAAAACTTGTTCTCTTAAACTGCTCAGTCCTGATCCTAACAGTTGTGATTTCTTGGGATGTCCAAGTGAAAGACCATGTAGTGCAACTAACATGTGACCATGAGAAAGGATTCCACCCTCCACTGTCTTGTGTAAGCAACTACAAAAAAAGGTGTCCCTCACTTGGAAAATTCAAAGTAGCTACATAAATACATTTTTCCATCAGTTCTTCTAAAGTAAACTTCAACCTTTTAAAAAAAAAAAAACAACAACAAAACAAAAAAACCCCACAAACCAGCAAAACTCAAACAAAACAAAACACCATGAACTGTTAAGTAAAAGAAACCTTAGAACAGTAATGATACAAAATTTAAATTGAATAAACGTTTGAAGAACCTGCTATTTTCTTTTGGTTTTCGCTGATTGTTTTCCTTCTTCTTATCCTCTTTGGGAAAGCTGTTTTATAGGATTGCAAAAAATATATTTCATTATCAGCATTGATGGTATTGAGATTGGAAGCATGCATCAGCTTAGTTAGAGACCAAAGATATTGTTGGTAAAATCTCAATGGGATCAGACAAGGATGTATTTGGTTATAAATATCAACAGCATTTTGTTATTTGGGATTTATTTAATGTGACAGGAGTATTTATTACCCTTATGATTTCAAGGTCTTATTTAATATGTGCTGTACTTATTTAATATATACTGTAATTAGTAAAAACATGTTTCTTGATACACTTTGACTTAACTGCTGTATTAAATTTGAGTTTTATGCCAAAAACATATAGCAATTCTGTAAAGCATCCGGAGTTTATACAAATGAGAGAGAGTCTGTAAGGAAAGTAAGGGTAAAGTAACTTTTCAGCTATAGGAAGAAAGTGGTGTATTTTTTTTTTCTTTCTTTTAACATGCATAGGAAATGAAGTCCTAAAGAGGAAAGTGTCTTAGATCTCCAAATGAGCAACAACTTAATCCATGGCAAAAAGGTGCTGTTACAACCTGCTTCTGCCATTATCAGATGGAATTCCTAAGAACCAGAAAATGTGGGAAGGGGTTGTGCTGACACTGCCTGTTGCATGGTCTGCACCTGTACTGTTAATGACCAATTCCCATCAAAAGCACAATGGCTTTCAGCAATTTTCTGAAATGTAGGATTGTGGGACCAGCTTCCAAAGAGGATTAAACTGCACCTCTCCATGCCAGTGTAATGAAGCTTTATTTTCAAAGACTGCTGTAACCCTCCAGCAACTCCAGTATTATCAGGCTGTAGGATCAGAAAGACACTTCCTTTATGTTTGAGTATGCAGCTGGTGCAGGGATTTCCAGTATATCCTGTGGCGATTTTACTTGACACCTTTTATATAGTGCATATTTGCCAAACTTAAATAGTAGAGAAGAGAAGAAATCATTTGATGCCGTTTGTGATTTAGAACATGACAGCTTAATGAGCATCATAAAACATTACTTAATGCTGTTTCTGTAAATTGTATCAAAATATTTATGCTGTTTGAATGGTTGCCAGGGTGGATTTTATTTGGGAAACATTTTAAATTCTTCTCTTTTTATTCTATTTTTAAAATATTTCATAGATAAGGGCAGAATGGAATCCAATTAAAAAGAGTGTATCTTTTTAGACTAGGTAATGTGAATAAGGCTGGCTGTTTTCTAGCGCATCCATTTTATTAAGATGGTCTTAAATTTAAGTTAATAGTGATAGGTGAAACTATTTAAAAGATCTTGTAAGATTAAAAAAAACCAATTTCTGAAAAAAACCCAGAGGTGCATGGAGAGAGATGCTCTGCAGGGGGGAGGATTTCAATAAGACGCCGTTTGGTTTAGTTCCAGTTTGTGTATTAAACAAAGTCACTGCGTGTTAAGCTGGAGGGTGAGTTTGGAGTTAACTGTTCCATTTTGATGCCATGTGAATATGCTTCTTGAACAATTAGTGCCTCTTTCAACCAGAATGAGCTACCTCACACAAAGAGCCAAGTAAGCTACCTCTATCTCGGTGTGCGGCAGATACTTGCACAAGAAAAGACACTTGCACAAGGGAAGATGTCAGTGTGTGGTAAATTCACCCTTTGCTTGCTGAACCCTAGTTTCCCTGACTGTTGTGTATATAGTGGTGCAAGAGTACTGTAGAAAGGTTTAGAGACACTCTGTCCTTTAAAATTTAATAAATACCAGACAACTGGCAGGAGGCTGGCCTGGTAGACCCAGCACCCCGCTTCTTTCCCCAGGGCCTTCGCTCTTTCATTGCCAGAGGAATCACAAGCATCAAATTCACGCTTAACTTGGTGTCTGTGACTAACTAGGAGGAAAGTCTCTAAGTAGCAGTATGGGCCACCCATAAGAAACAGATCTGGTGGCAGTGGAGAGACTTAATGATGTTTTCCTTACAGTATGTATTTCTTCCCTATCCTGTACTGCTGCTGACTGGAGTGGTGCTGTTCTGGCAGCCTGGCACATCCTACAGCTTTCATGTCAAACTTTGAATGTTGATGGAACTCTTACTGCTAAAAAAAAAAAAAGGTAATTAATGTGATATATAAAGGAAACATTTCTTGCTGCATTAATGCTGATTTTAGTTTTACATGTTTGTTTTTACAATGGTCTACTTCCTTTTTACTGTCTGTTGCCAGCAAAATAGCATCTATCTGTAAAGTGTAATTCTCGAGGGGAAAGAAGGAAATTGCTAACCAGCAGTGCAGTGATACAATAAATGATGCTTTTGCAAGTACAGTTTTCAAACTCGTGCAGATGCGGAAAAAACAGGCCATATGAAAGAGACTGAAAACCTATAGAAACTTTTTTTTTAATTATTAATGCACGTTGAAGGTACTGATAAAATGCACACCATGCTGGGTCGGTGTGCAAAATTGCTTTTGATTTCCATGGTGTAGTCTTGCTTAGAAAAGGCTCAAGGTCTGCTGAGGAAAATTTTTTTTAACTCCTACTTTTGGTAAGTGAGGAGAATGAGCACAGTAACTATACTAGCAGCATTTTCTCTTTCTGTTTTTGTGTTCAAATTGTTGCTCTTAGCTCATCACCATTAAATCGGTGGTTTCCTCCCTCGCTGCTTCCCTTCTTCTGTTGTAGTTTTCATTCCCAACAGATCAGTCTTTTTCTCACAAGTCTTTCTAGTAGTAACCACACTGTAGAAAAACTCCTAAGAAGATGGAGAAAATGTGTAACTAGTCTCTTACAGAGAATACATCTTCCTTCCTTCCATCGTCTTTTGCTGCCATTGCCTCGTTCATGTGCTCTGTTGTTAACTATTTGTACCCCTTCCAGGCTTGTTTTCTGTATTCTTTTTTCCAATACTGATTGCTAATATATATTTCAAATGTAAATATAATGTAGTTACATTTATAATTAATTACAGTTTTATATTATTATATCTGTTCAGTATTATACAAGTCAGTAAGCCTTTTTACATATTATTGCTCACCTTTTTACCAGTGTTTTCCCACTGAAACATTAGAATTTGCAGGTTTTTTGTGTGTTTTTAAGCAGTCACCATGTTTTAGAGGTGGCCATATTGCAGCAGTATATGATATATTCCTTTTAATAATGCTTTTGGAAAGTTTTATAAATAATTTTTGCTCATTTGTACATAATTAGAGCAGAAATTACATAACTTACTAAAATACCTATTAACATAATCTTATTTAGTCAGCATGAACTCTTACCTGGCCTTTCACACAAAATTTGCTCTATTCTTTTGTCATCAGCTCTGATTATTTTTTTGTTGTTGTTTGGAAAGTATTTCTTGCCTATCAAAAAAAAAAAAAAAGTAATGGCATAAGTAAGCAACCTGGGAGAATTTGGTAAGTTTATGTGACAATGATTTCCTTTGTGCCTGTAACTTGAAATGGTTTACGTACATCAGTGCCATGTTGCTGACTAATACATTTGTAATACTAAATAGCTGTCTGAAATCAAAGCTGTCGTCGTACTTCCCTACTCCTTCCTCACCCTCCTTAGCTTCCCAGTTGTCCTACCTATCAGGTAGGCACCTACTTATTGGAGGGCAAAATTCCTCTGCATTTTGAAAGATGTACTTAGATTATATTATTTTTGAACTGTTGAATAATTATGACCTGGTCAAATTTGCTGAAGTATAAAACAAAGTATGCACATACACTTTCCTGAATCTCTTCCAGTTTGTATCTTTTATGAAAAACATAACCAGACAGCCGGTCTCCACACTGTGAAAACCAGTCTCTTTCTGTGATTAGAATTACCAGAATGTCATGTTGAAATTCTCCGAGGACCAAGGTGGTTTGCACTAGTCATCAGCAAACTTGGGTTTTGGCACTCTGGTCAGCCTTTGGTCTCAAACTTTGCCCAAATTCCAGGGAGAAATGGTAAGCAGGACTGATCTTCTTGTCCTGTTCCCACATACCAGTATTGCAACTTAAAAAGGAAGCCTTATTGTTTATATTGAAGAAGGCTAAATTCAAGGAGGTGGCATGAACTCCTTTTTCTACAAAGCTTCCATATAGTGCAATTCGCCATTGCTCCGAGCCCAAACAATGCACGTGGTGCCACTCTGTCTGCTGTTGAACAATTTCAGCTCTCTTTTTTTTAAAACAGGCATGCAGAATAGCTGTGTGATTGCAAACTTAATCTGTGTACTTCAGCAAATAACCTCTAACTTATTTATAGCAGTGTGCATTTTGGAAATTACAACAGTTTTATCCCCTATGGACATAGCTTATTATTTGCTTGGTTACTTTACAATTGTGACTGTTTTTGCCACCCACTGTATATCGTTCTTCAGTGGTTATTTTCAACCACAAATGGAGGTGTTGGCTTTGTGTGGTTCTGTAATACACAAGACTGTGCTTCCAGAGTTCCTGGAGCCCAAAGTCTGTAAACATTTTTTTTTTACTATACTGTAAATTTTTCATCACAGATAGACACTCTAGAGTTTAGTGAATGTAATAATACCATGGGACAGGTGTTGGTTATCAAAAGTACAATTAATCCATATTAATGAAGCACCCTACGCAGCATTTGGTACGGAGTATACAGCATAGACCTAGGATTACGGCCACAGCAGTGCATGCGAGTCTGCAAATAACTTTTTCATCTTTGTTTTCACTTCTGTCATTAGTTTAAAGTAGCAGAGAGTTATGAAATTTGATGGCCTTTGGAGGAGAAAAACCCCACAAAACTAGTAGCGTTTACTGGTGAAAATTTTGTGCCAGCTCTGTCTTTCCAGGGCATCATGATAAATGGGAGATGGAATATGCTGTATAAAACGTCTTGGGAGAACAAAGCAGTCCATAGGTGGCCTGGAGCTTTTTTGGCAGTGTCAAAGTTTGTAAATAGTTGTTAAGCCACACTTTTTCTCATATGTGGACGTGCACAAATACACGATAGAAAAAAGGGCTTGGGAAACTTATTACTGCATTGGAAGGCTTGAGTGTTGTCTGCAGAAGATGAGGTAGGTTAACTCTCTTTTCCCCTAATTCAGGTATTGGATGTCAAGAACTGTAGCAACTAGAATTATAAACTCATGACTTGGCAGAAGAATTAAAATTGTTTCTAGTATTTTGTTTTGAAATTGATGAGAATGAATGACTTGATCTCTGTATGCAGCATATTTGGAAATTCTTTTTTTTTTCCCCCATGCTTTGGAGAAAGCCTCGTGATTTGCGTGTGGGGAGGAGCTCTCTCACTTAAATATTTCTAGTAAATTATAATTAATTACCTCAATAGCTAGAAAAGGCTCTAAGAATCCCAACCATTCCAGATGCAGAAGATTATGATTTTTAGCAAAAACCCTAATGCTTCCCAACGTGTTTCACTGACTCTGGCTGACAGCGGATGAGGTAGGGACATGCCGGTTATATAGGCATCTGGTACTTTTCAGGGATACAGGGAACTGTACTGTACTAAACTGCACAGCACAGCAAGGTGCAGGTGTTTCTGGCTTAAAGTCTGGTCAGTTTGACCTGTTCCTCTAACAGAGGTAAGGGCTAGGTGAAAAAACAGTCCAGGTTACCAAAGCAGTATAACTGCTTTATTAGGTTGGGTGTAACTGTGCGTTAAACCCTCTTTTTAGCGTAATGAGTTGAGCTGCAGTGCTGCGCTGATGTGGCCTTTGATTTCAGTTTGGGAGCCGGCTTGGTCTAAACTAGCTCATGGGCTCTGCGTGGCAATCCACTGAGAAGTGTAGACTTGCCCAAAGACAGAAGCTATTTAGTTTCTAGGTTGAGAAACTGAATTAATGGTGGTTTGGACCAAATGTGAATTATAAGTCTTCATATAACATAGATCTTACTCAGGAAAATTAATGCTATCATATAACCATGGAGTGGTAATTATTCATCCCTCTGGAATACTTTCAGTAAGCAAGTCTGAGAAGGGAATTAACACAGCTAGGGAAACACTCTGCAGGTAATATATCAACCTCGAGCTCTTCAGAAGGCATGAGTCAAGCCTCCCACAAATCATGACATTAAAGTTGTTTTATTTTTTATTTCTTTTTGGGTTCTTTAGTCTTTGGGTTCTAATAACTTTTTTTTTTAACTTGGCAGGATAGGAATTTTTAATTAAACCAACTTTTTTTAAAAGGCAATTGAGCTTACTGTGTAACAGTATAACTGCAAGAACCAAGACTTTAAGACACTAAATATCGGAAAGATATGATAAAGTTGTTAATATTAGCAAAACTGGAGATGTTGTACAGAATTATTTCCCTGATAATTCTTCTCAGTCTGTTATATAATATTAAGATTACGCAAGCTGGAGGCCAGTAACTAGCAGTGTACCCCAGGGGTCAATACTGAGTCCAGTCCTGTTTAAGGTCTTCATTAATGACCTCAGTGATGGGACAGAGTGTATCCTCAGCAAGTTTGCATAGAGTACAAAACTCAGAGGAGCTGTTGTTGGACAGGGAAGTTGTGCTGCCATCCAGGGGGACCTCGACAGGCTGGAGAAATGGGCTGATGGGAACCTCATGAAGTTCAACAAAGAGAAGTGCAAAGTCCTTCCCCTGGGGAGGTACAGCCCCTGGCACCAGTACATGCTGGGGCCACCCAGCTGGAAAGCAGCTTAGCAGAAAAGGCCCTGGGGGTCCTGGTGGACACAGAGTTGAACACGAGCCAGCAACGTGTCCTTGTGACAAAGAAGGCGAGTGGCGCCCTGGGCTGCATTAGACAAAGTATTGCCAGCAGGTGGAGGGAGGTGATCCTTCTCCTCCAGTCAGCACTGGTGAGGCCACACTTGGAGTGCTGTGTCCAGTTTTGGGCTCCCTAGTTCAAGAGGCAGTCCAGTGAAGGGCCCCTAAGATGATGAAGGGACTGGAGCATCTCTCCAATGAGAAAAGGCTGAGAGAGCCGGGACTGTTCAGCCTGGAGAAGTGAAGGCTCAAGGTGGGATCCCATCAATGTGTAGAAAGGGATGGTGCAAAGAGGACAGGGCCAGGCACTTCTCAGTGGTGCCCAGTGACAGGACCAGAGGCAATGGGCACACACTGAAACACAGGAGGTTCCCTCTGAACATCAGGAAACACTTTTTCACTGTGGGGGTAACCAAGCACTGGCACAGGTTTGGAAAGCAGCTTAGCAGAAAAGGCCCTGGGGGTCCTGGTGGACACAGAGTTGAACACGAGCCAGCAACGTGTCCTTGTGACAAAGAAGGCGAGTGGCGCCCTGGGCTGCATTAGACAAAGTATTGCCAGCAGGTGGAGGGAGGTGATCCTTCTCCTCCAGTCAGCACTGGTGAGGCCACACTTGGAGTGCTGTGTCCAGTTTTGGACTCCCTAGTTCAAGAGGCAGTCCAGTGAAGGGCCCCTAAGATGATGAAGGGACTGGAGCATCTCTCCAATGAGAAAAGGCTGAGAGAGCCGGGACTGTTCAGCCTGGAGAAGTGAAGGCTCAAGGTGGGATCCCATCAATGTGTAGAAAGGGATGGTGCAAAGAGGACAGGGCCAGGCACTTCTCAGTGGTGCCCAGTGACAGGACCAGAGGCAATGGGCACACACTGAAACACAGGAGGTTCCCTCTGAACATCAGGAAACACTTTTTCACTGTGGGGGTAACCAAGCACTGGCACAGGTTGCCCAGGGAGGTTGTGGAGTCTCCATCCTTGGAGATACTTAAAAGCTGCCTGGACATGGTCTTGGGGGACCCTGCTTTGAGCGGGGTGGGGTTGGACCAGGTGGCTTCCAGAGGTGTCTTCCAATCTCTGCCATTCTGTGATCCTAAGATGATAACTTGATAGAAGATCTGTCTGCCTGACTGAAGGCAGTGGCTATTGATGATTTAGTCACAAATTTGTATTTACAGTCAACTGTCTTTACAAAGGGATGGTTCATCAGAGGGAGGAGTGGGTGTTGACTGCCACTTGGAATAGGCCCAAAAGACTGATAAAATTAATTCTGTTACTCCTACACACCGAACCCCTGACAGATGCTTTTCTTCCCCTGATGCTTTCTGTAACTCTTTGTCAGCCTATTTAGATGCCGTTATCCAACCAGGGCACAAAAGCAGGTAAATTCCTACAAAGCAAGGTAAGCCTTTTAAGGCCGAGTGTTTCTGAGCTGTATAGGGGACTCAGCTGCTTTGCTGAATCTAAATAAAAAGAAAAAACGGTGTTTAGAGGCAAAAATAGGTAACATTTTATTGCATGTCTATTATTTACGAGTAATTTCTTTTGCTTTTCTCATCTGCTTGCTAATATGCTAACAAAAACAACAGTCCTTGCCGCCTCTGTTTTCACATGCACTTGTGTGGAACTAGGATGGGAATAGAAATTGAGTATGATTTTTGTATTAAATGTTTTGGAGGAAGAAGCAGAGGCAATAGAAGAACTAAAGCAACATGTATGTTCTATGTAATTGCCCCTACTGAGTAAGGAGCGTCTGACAACGCAGTCCCTGCTATTGTACTTGCTTGCCTGATTTTTTTCTTAAATTTTCAAGATTAAATTTAAAATCCTAGGCAGGTATTGCTGTTGTGCTGGAAGAAATGCAGTGTAAGTAGAGACTCATATATTTAAAAAGAAGAAAAGAAGAAAAAATAAGTGTTACTCTTCTAAGGGTATTCAATGGCTGTTAAAACTTGCCTTAATAAATTTTGGAGTCTGTGTGTGGTCACTGCTGCCATGGTTCTGTCAGCATTTTAGGCATGATAGGACCCAAGCAGGGATGCAAATGCCTGTTGCTTTGTGAACTTGCTGAATGTAGCCATGATTTATGGACGCTGCAATATGAAGCATGATGATAGTCAATCATGGAACATTTTTCTTTAACAAAAACAAAGCTGTTTTTCCTTTTGTGATAGCTGTCAAGAGAGGCAAATTTTCTGTTTTCCTGTCTTAGCATTTTACAACAACTTATTTTTTTATCTAAAGAACTCAAAATCCACCCAGCCTGGGTGAGAAATAATAACACCCCTCCAGTCCTCCAAATCCTGAAGGAATTGTTCTGAAAAATACCGAAGCTATATTTTAAATGAACTGCTTTGAGACTTGGCAGGCTCTGATCACATGGGAAAGTGCACATAATGTGGTCACACTGCGTGAGCACGTACCCACTTAACCAAGAAATTGAGATAGGACTCTAAAGGCAGAGAAATAACCATTGGATACAATGACAAATGCCTATCATTTATTAGCGTTCGGTGACTTCACATTAGTAGGGTAAGAGGAAAAGGGCTTAAGCGATTTTTCTTTGATTAATGATTTTATTAGAAAGAATGCTTGTTTTTCTCTGTGAAACCTCTTGTTCTTTATTTTCATAGTTAGCGGGCTCTCCTCCGAAGACAATGGGATTTTATGAACCAGTTTCACAGTTGGTATAAACCTATATAAAGCATGTCTTTACAGAAGTGCACAGCGTGCGTGTTTGAGACTTCTGAAATCTTCTGGAAGTAATGGAGTGTTAATTTTAAAAATTAAAATATTTAAACTATAATCCTCTACAATATGAAATCCCAATTGAACTTTTTGGGTCTTTTCCATACATTGTAAGAAAATGTAAGTAGCATACAAGTTGGTATAAACCTATATAAAGCATGTCTTTACAGAAGTGCACAGCGTGCGTGTTTGAGACTTCTGAAATCTTCTGGAAGTAATGGAGTGTTAATTTTAAAAATTAAAATATTTAAACTATAATCCTCTACAATATGAAATCCCAATTGAACTTTTTGGGTCTTTTCCATACATTGTAAGAAAATGTAAGTAGCATACAAGTTTAATTTGTTTGCAATTTGTAGTCATAAACTTCAAGTATTCAGGTAGAGGTCTTAATCTTAGTGGTAATTATAAATTGATTGCTAATCTGCCCTCCACTTAGGGAGTTTGGTTACTACTTTTCCTATGACTTTATACATTTGAAGTTACCTTAATCTTTCAGGTTGGGTAGTGTCTGCTCCCCCTTACTCATCTTTGGGTGCCTGGTGCCAGACCAGTCTACTTACCACCTAAGTACTAGATTTTGCTCCCTCCAAAGCCTTTCAAGACTGTTCTTGGCAGCTGGCTTGACAGGGCTGATGGAGACGAGACTGAAACGTGCTCTGCTTCCTGCAGACAGAGCTCGGTAAACAAACTGTGATCCTCTGCTTGGCAGGAGGCAGCGCTGACGCTGCTGCCAGCCTGGGGGGGATGCAGAGCAGCGGTGATGCGTGGCAGCAAATACAATATCCCTTTCTGGGTCTTGCGGTGACTTGAATCACACATTGCTGTAACGTGAAGGTTTGTGAAATATTCTTCTGCTTCTGCAGGATGTGTTAAGTGTATGCTACGCTTTGGCCTGGTGTACACACCAGTGATGGATTTAGCTAAAACTAAATTATAATAAGCCAGTGGAAAGGAATCATGTATGACTGGAGTAGGTGAGGCTAGGTTTAACTTGCTAAGCAGCAATTTAAGCTTTAAAAAAAAAAAAAAAGGAGTTTTGCAGTGATTTAGAATCACTCTGAAAGAACTGGTGAAGCAGAGTGTATTTCTCCATTTTCTTCTACGCTCATCATAGGGCAAACTTGGAAGGTCTTTCTCTGCTGAGAATTTCACATTCTTCATAAAAGAAGAAAAAAACCAAACAACTGTGGTAGATGTTAATTCTTGCAGCTTTGTTGATCAGCCTCAGTGTATGAGTATTCCTGTGGCAGGGTACGTAATAACCCTAACAGTAGTTGAAAGGTGAGGATTTTCCTCTAAAGTGAAGTAAAAGCTGTCCGTTCAGGATTGTGATTGATCAGATCCTTGGTAGGCTTGCAGGCATCCTTTGGCATTTGTACAAATGTTTGCCTACTTTACATACGCAGTGCCAGTATACTCAAGTGCGGTCATGTGTCTTATAGCTAGTGTTCAAAGCAGGCAGGCCTGCTTTATTTAAATAAGGTCATATGTAAATATAAAAAGTAGAAATTCTTGCACTGTTTTAAAATAAAGTGTCTGAGCATAAGGTGATGGTCTTCACATATCTTTCAGGTTACTTGCTTACGACTTGTTTGCCAAGAGGGAAAGTCATGGCTTCAGACTCCCAAAATCTTTGACTAGATCACACATAATGAAACTTCCCATTTGTGGGATTTTTTTTTTTTTTTCCTGGCATTAGACACAATGATTTTTTTAATATTTTGGAGCTTTCTTCTGTAGCTGATTAATGTAACAAAAACACTGCAGTATTTGAGCTTAAAAAATAAAATTAAAAGAGCTGTAGAAAGCATGCTAATACTATCTGGGCTGTTAGTGATAAAATGAACAATATTCCTTGTGTTCCATTCATTGAAATCCAGAGATTTGTGTAATTTAAAATGCATTCTTTTTCTTCTTCCCTTTTTTAACCAATTCACAGTCTTAAAACATGTTAAACAATTCTTTCACTCTGACTTGATAATGTATGACTCTATCTGTAGTATGGTCTGCTGGAGTTAAAGAGCAGTTGCTAACTCCCTTATCTCTGAAGCTTCATGCTAATCATACCAAAGTCTAAATACCTTTTGCAAACAAAGACTTCACTCCTTAGAATAAACTATGCATATTTTGTTTTATACTCTAGTATATGAAGCAGGTGAAGGTAACAGTTTTGACTTTGTGCCAGCGGGCTACTTTTGTTCCTTAGAGATGTTTATAGGGATGGTATTGTCCAGAAAAGAAGTATGGTTTCTATAAAGGGAAAGTTGACCAAAATAATTAATTGAAGAATAGCAGTAATCTATATGAAGTGGTTTTTTCCCTGTGCTAATAGGTAACTAATATACACATGCATATGCAGTATAATGTATATGATAAATTTTCTGTGACGCTTTATTTGCACAATAGGAATGTTTTGTGTGAAATACATATGTATAGCTATGGTTGTCTTTTGTTACTCTTCTCAGTTCCTTTAAGAGTCTTTGCAGTGGGGATTTAAAATGATGACTACGTTGTTACTGTCTTTGATGTACCTTTTGAAGGGACGTAGGGCTATTGTAATTCCATATCCCATGCTCACTTTTTCTTCTTGGTCGAAGTTGCAGCTGGGAATTGGGTCATGGTGGGAGGGAAGGTGGGGGGCGTTACTGTGTTTTTGTCTTTGAAGGAGATGAAATGTGTTACTTAAAACTACCACGCTGTCTCCGCAGTGACGGCATCGTGCGCAGGCTTCGCCCGAGGTCAGAAGCGAGAAGCGCCGCTGCCGTGCGGTGGGGTGGTGGGAGCTGCGTGACCGGCGACTCCGGGCTTCCCGCCGGAGCCGTCCTGCGCAGGGGGATCCGCCGCTGGCTGCCGGGGCGCGCGCTTCCTCGGCTCTTTAGCCCCCATTGAGCGGCGAACAGTGGCGGGGGACAAAAGCTGTATACACTGTACAAACAGAGCACCAAAGCGGCAGTACACTGACTCATTCTTCGCTCTGTGTGAGAACTGAGGGGGACTCTATTCACCGCCTTTGTGCCGGTGTCTGTCAACAGCGCTGTTTGAGGCCAGCCCCATTGTGCCGGCCAATGTTTCTTATTGACCCGAGTCTGTGCCCGCAATGTTCCCAGGGTCGAAGTTGCGAGTGAGAGAATGTTTGAAAAGGGGTAATCGTGGGCTAAATGCGTTTTGCTGCATTGTCGTCTGACCTATTAAATCTAAACTGCGGTCCGTGCTCATGCAAACAGGTAATTATGTAGTCACAGCTGCGGCCATTGACATCTGGTTACCGCCCTGTGGAAAAAGGGGATGGGGTGCTTGCCTCTCCCTCCAGGCTCTCAAGCGCTGAACTTTAATGATATTAACTGAAAATAGAGGGTGGATTAGTGAGACTGACAGGTCAACAAGGTGGATACTTTATCCACGTAGGCAGAAATAAGTCCGAGCACAGTTGCTTGGGTATTTCTGCTACCTTACGCATTAGATTTTTTTCCCATAGCTGCGGGCTTGGCTGGGCTCTAGATCCAGTTATTATTTAGCGGTTTAGATCAGGAGAGGCTGCAAAATACTTTTGCCATCCTGTCTTGCAGAATATCTGTGCAGAACAGCTCTGCAAACAGCCACCACATTAAGTAATTTTTTTTTTTTTTTTTCTAAACCAAGCGACTTACAATGGCTGTTGTCCCTAGAGGCCGGGTTGCCAGGATTTCCAGATAACAAGCCTTAATTGTCAATAGGCCAGCATTTCAAAACTTAGTGGTAAGTGTACAAGGGTAATAAACCATTGCTGGCCATAAATTATTTTAGGGCAACATTTTTCTTTTAATGTACTTTGGAACTGAAGCGTAGTATTTGCATGTAAATTAGTCTGACATGTCCCCTCTCTCATCCCCCTCTGCTCCCCCCTTCCACTGGGAGGGAAGAGGTCTCTACATAACATACATAATTATTAAAAGAGTGTGCTTTTCTGTCCTGTGCAACTTTCAGTGATGGGGTAGGCAACAACCACTATGGAAATCAGGAGAGAGGGTTACACGGCCCTGGGTGACTTCTGTGGCACATCAAAGCTGGGAGCACACTCAGTGCTGGGCAGCCCTGGCTGCAGGGCAGGAGGGGAGTGCAGCCAGCTGATAAATCCCTGCTTTAAGGGATCTCTTGCAGGAATGAATGGTTAGCTGCTTCTCCTTCCATTTGCATCCCAGTGCTGTTCCTTAGGAGCCAATTCTTCTGAAGAGCTGTTGCAATGTGGAGTGTAATGCAACAGGGAGAGTAGGTGCTACATGTTATAGCAAATATGTATTTTT
>NW_009209854.1:0-2767 GCF_000690835.1 Fulmarus glacialis
TGTGCTGTCCTTGTCTCAGGGATGGTAAGTGGTCCTTTCGCTCTGCTATGCCCTGATGAGACACATCTGGAGTGCTGTGTCCGGACCAGGTCTTCACAGTACAGGAGATACATAGGCAAAGTGGAGCAAGTCCAGTAAGAAAATGAAGCTATGAAGGTGACTAAGATATTGAAGCATCTGTTACAGGAAGAGGCTGAGAGAACTGGAACTGTTTATCCTAGAGAAGAGAAGACTCCAGGAGGATCTTATGAAAATGTATAAATATCTGACAGGACTGTATAAAGAAGACAGAGCCGGGCTCCTTTCAGCAGTGCCCAGTGACAGGACCAGAGGCAATAGGCACAGACTTTAACACAGGAGGTGCCGTCTGAATATCAGGAAACACTTTTTCACTGTGAGGGTGATGGAGCACTGGCACAGGTTGCCCAGAGAGGCTGTGGAGTCTCCATCTTTAGAGATATTCAAAACCCAGCTCTACACAGCCCTGAGCAGCCTGCTCCAGGTGTCCCTGCTTGAGCATGGAGGTTGGACTAGATAGTCTCCAGAGGCTCCTTCCAACCTCAACCATTCTGTGATATGGGAAGCATAGTAAATGGACAGGGAAGTGGAAGAAAAATACAGGAAAGGGATGAACTAGAAGAAAATAAGTTATCTGACTGGCAATTTCAAATAAGGGCAGTTAAGCTTACTGATACCACTGACTCAGTTTTGCTTTCCATCAAAAGAGTAGATTCAAGATGGTATTTTTTCTGATCTCCACTGTTAACCTTAGCCCCACTTCACTAATGATCATTTTCCTACCCACAAATTTATCTAAGTGATAAAAAGAGTACTCTGACAAAGCAATAAAATAAATAGTTTGGTGATCATAAGGGACAGATAAAGTGAGTATAATGGAGCAAATTCCAATCCAGATTTTAGTTGCCTGTCAATCTATTATTTAATTTGATTTGGTGGGATTTGGTTATTTTAATGGTATCAGTTCCTGTGTTGCATGTTTCAAGCCAATGCATCCAATAGCGAAGGAAGCGTTAATTCTAGACAAATGTTTCCAAAACATTAGGTCTTTAATATTCAGGGCATATACTCTTAAAAAGTCATTGCATATTTTAAATATTTCACTACACAGCCATTTGTTGTTGCACTTTCAAGGCCCTAAACCATATCCCACTGGAAAACTTACTACCAAATTCATATTTTACTTCACTTAATACTCATTTCCTACAAAAGTTCCAAATAAACAAAACTAATGCATCATGTTAAATGAGGGCTGAAAGGAGCCACTCCCTAAAAAATAGTATTATTTTAGCAGACTTCCAGTAAGATATCCTGCTAAGCATCAGATGTAAAGTCTTCAGCAGTTCAACTCTTGAGCCCATCTTGATTTAAAGTGTTTGTCAGGGCTACCATATACCACCTGAGCTGAATCAACATTTTCAAAAATCAAGCTTCTCAGAGAACAGGTCTCTCTAATATGACAAAACAGCTTTGAAGTAAAAGATGAGAGGCTTGATTTGAAACAGCATAGAAACAAAACATCCAAAAAAGCTGGGCAGTATTTAGGAGAGAGAAAATGGACCAATGAAGAAACAAGGCAAGTTATTAGAGACAGAGAACAGGAGGTAGGGGATGAAGGGGGAGACTGAAAGGAAGAAATATCAGATAACAGAGGAAGAAAATATGACAAAGTTTATACTGATTAGAAATACTGGATGGAATATGAAAATCAAGAGAAAGAAGCAATAATAAGCTCAGGAAATTATTCTCTGAGTAAATCAAGAGCAGTCTTCTGGTTTCAACGATTTGCAATATAGTAAATAAGATATTCTCTAATATGCCATATGGGTTTTGAGATAGTTGAATTCACGTTTCAGTGCTTTCCAGCCAGAAACGTCCTTTTCTAAAGCTAAAAGTTAATAGCTTTCACATAAAAATATGAACGGTAGCTTTAACAAAAAAGGAGTAGTATTGTGAGATACCAAAGACAAATGGGAAAAAAGGGAGAAAAACTTCAGGAAGAGAAGGAAAAAGTGTAAAGACGAAGATAGAAAGACATGATGTTACTTCTAGAGATAAAATGCCAAATCACAAATGAAGACCTGCCCTCAAAGAGGAATTTTTTTTCTGACTTTTTTCAGTGACTGTTCATGGGGTCCCATGTTTGTCTCCTCAATTTGTCTGATGGTTTTCAGATTTGTTGAATCTTCACAAAGAATATTGCCAAAAAATCTCTCTGCTAGTGTGTGGAGGAGCGAACACAAAGGAGAAGATGTAAAACTGCTGTAGGAAATGTGAAGAAACAGACTCGTAGGGAAGAGGGAGAAGGGGAACAAGGAATGCAGACTGTCCATGGGCTAGGTGCAGGCAACAGTAGAAGAGCAGTGTCAGTATTAATACTGATTACTTTTTTGTTAGAATGCATATGTCATTGTTTCTTTACTATCTTATTGCTATTTCGTATTGTCCTGGAATTTAATCTACTAAATATTTGGGGAAAAAAGGCAAAATTCTGCTGTAATGTTACCTCTCAAATCACCTGTATTTAAACAGGTAAACTGCTTCTGTGTGGGATATTTTTTATTGCCTATTTAGATGAACAGTGGTTCAGGATGTAAAAATAAGGTCCTTGTTAATCTATTATACCGAAAAATATGAAACAGGTGAAAGCTGAAACAGGCAGGGATAGAGTTTCTCACACACAATTGCCTGTCAAAGGGCAACTGTCTCATGTTAAGTGAAAGGGATGGCTATAAGCTCTTCAGAAGGG
>NW_009209855.1:0-1516 GCF_000690835.1 Fulmarus glacialis
TGCCTGCCAGGTTAAACCACGACAAAGCTCAACACCCCTCACACCATGTCTGAACCCAGAAATCCCTCATTCCCTGGGCCAACTCCAGGCTTTTCAATACAGGGGAAAGAGGAAGAGATAGAGAGAGACTGCAAGTGTTTGCTGGAAGCAACAGCCCTGACTCCCTGTACAGGAGTTAATGCTAGTCATGAGGGATTGATAAAGCAAATTTCCTTTTGCCTAAGGGCCAAATCCTGCCCTCGCTCAACCTCTTCCAACCCAACTGACTCGAGGAGCAGTGGGAAGAAGCAGGAGGTGGCCATGCACTAGAGGGGCCTCTCCCTTCCTTTAAATAAGTCACATTTGACCATGACAGTGGCTGGTTTTGCTTTGGAAAAAAATCACATCAAACCAGTGTTGCTGCCCCAGCCTTTTCTAGCCCCATTTCAACACTGCACAGCGTGAAGCCACCAGATGGGTGACATCAAATCAAATCCCAGCCCAGGCGAATTCATGCAACTTGCGCTTTGCTGGTTGTGTCTCTCTCCTGCTGCTGATGCCGGCTGGATGAGGCCCCTGGAGCCCCTCAGCAGAGGGAGAGGGGAAGGGCAGCTGGGGCAGCAGTGCCCAGTGCGATCCCAGCTCTTCCCAGATGCTTGGAGACCTTGAGACAAATTTCACTGGGAAGAAAAAAAAAAAACCCATGTAGAAATATGTTGTGTGAAAAGTCCTTGGAATCAGCCATTTCCATGAGGCTGGAGCCTCCCAGAGCTGAGCAGGGTCGGATGAATGAGCATTTCTACTGGATACGGCCAATAGGCTTGGTCACATCTGTATCTGGGCAAACCATCCCCACAGGTGATGGTGATGGAGCCACTGCTGCTTCTGTCAATGTCTGTGAAGAAGAAGGGACGTGATGGGCTCTCTCTTCCCCTTCCAGCTCGACACTTGGGCTTCACTGACAAAAAATAAATTTTACTCTTTCAAAGCATAATGGGGATGTCGGTTTGTAGGAATGGGATCGGCTGGGCAAATAAACTGGGGAACCCCTTGGGACCCTTGTGGTGACTATAGTCCTTTTTAGAAAAAGTTCTCAAGGTCAGCATTACACTGAGGTCCTGGGTAGCATTCAAAGCCATGTGCAAGGTAGAGCTTTAAAAAAAACCAAACCAAGGAAGTAGAGACTTAAACCTGTTGGGAGCTCTTCCAAAGTGCATTCAAACCATCAGCTGGGGAGCCATTAAATGTTCCCTTGTCTAGCCACGAGCTTAAGAGAAGCCAGATAAAACAGAGGAGCCATCATAGGTAGAGTACAAACACAGCGATGTAAGCAAAAGCTCTCACTGGGCATGGCTTAAAAGTGCTTAACAGCCTCAGGTGGCAATAGCACAGGGATTAGCTCCAGAGCTGGCAAGACTCATGCTGATGTTCCCTAATGCAGCTCTCTCTTCTGCGGCCACCGCCCAGCACAGACATGGAGTCCAGCCTTCAGCTGGCAACAGGGACGTGCTGCAGCGGCTGTCGCCCATCATCAGCC
>NW_009209855.1:1547-8801 GCF_000690835.1 Fulmarus glacialis
GAACCCTCCCAAGCCACAGAGAAGCTGAGTATTTAGTTTGCTCCGGCAAGTTTGCACCTAGAAATGATGCACCATCGACCTCCTCCACAGTCTAAGAATGGGACCCAGGAATAACGCCGTGATGATCCAGGTGGCACCCCCAGATGAAGTGAACTATGTGGGTGGGACTTGGTTTATTTTTTGCAGTCGTGAAGTAATCGAGGAAGATAAGAAGAATGTAACACATACATAGTCAGTGGCCCAATGCATTTTTTTTTTATGATGCAATTTCAAACCATTAGAAAATTTTTGACTTATGCAAGTGCACTTTAAACAATAACATAACATCCACACCAGAATTTTGTTCTTCTCATTTGCTGCTCCATGCACTTATTTCTAATGCCACCCCTTCTTAATTCTCTTTGGGTTTTTAACTAAGACAAAACAATAATATTTCCATGGCCAAACAAAGCAGAAGTGGCCCCAAGAAGCAGGTGAAGACAACCAGGAAGTGCTGCTGTGAAGGGACACGAAAGCCCATCAGGGTGAAAGATGCTCATGTCCACAACGTCTGACAACGGCACGACCATTTCTTTTTCAGCAGCCACAGCTTAAACCACAACCCTGGGTTTCAATAACGTAGAGCACACTGGCAGCAGAACAGAGAGATGCCCTGGATGATGGAGAGAGAGGGGTTTGGGTTTTTTTAAAGACCTCTTAATTCCTCTGGTACCTTAGAGGTTGCCTGTGCTTGGCTACCAAGGGATGAGGGCTCGCTGCTGGTGCTGCCCAGCGCCTGTCGGTCACAGGCTTGGAGCTTTGCTTACCTATGTGCAGGGGCACAAAGTCCCTACCTGGGGCTGCGGTTCTCTCGTTCTGCCTTGTGTTGCTGCAGCAAACCTCCGCACTTCAGAAAATGAGGAGAGTCTGTGTGGGGGGGGCTTCTTTCGTTCTGCCTTGTGTTGCTGCAGCAAGCCTCCGCACTTCAGAAAATGAGGAGAGTGTGTGTGTGTGGGGGGGGAGATGTAATTTTTAAAGAGATACTGGGCTCACTCATGAAATTATTGTTTCAAGCCTCCTCAAATGGAGAATAATGAACTTAGCATCACTCTGATTTTCAGAGCAATGCCTTAGCCATGATTCTCGCTTGGCACCCTGGGCTCTCCTTACATTTCCCTTCGGCTTCCTGAGAGGGAGGTAAGCGTGCGGGAGTTCAAGAGTGCAATGAGTGAGCCAGACCGCCCGCTCGCCGGGCCAGCCCACCTCCCTGGCAGGCGATGGAGAGCCGCAATCACGGGAGCACTTTTGCTCTGCAGTCTAGCCACAACCGTAGCGGGGGGCAGGAGTACACATGATCAACGAAATAGCACCGTTCCCACGCGGAACGGACAAAGCACAAGCACCGAGATGTTTGCGGCGAAGTTTACACCTCAGCAACTGGAAGATTGCTTTGTCAACAGCAACTGGTCAGCTATGTTTCCAGTATGAATATTGAGGGGAAAGGCTATTTATTGCTGCAGCTCAAGCCCAAAGATGAAATGCAAAAGTGAATTAAAATTTCTGTGGTAACTGCTTAATGAGCGAGGCTGATAATCAAAGGTTGGGGTGTAGCATTTCTGTTGCATTTAAACAGCACAGAAGTCATCTGCAATCCGCCAGTACAAATGCAAACAACAACTTCAAAGAGCAGTGGCATCTTTTTTTTTTTTCTTCTCCCTGGCTAGAATCTCTATACGCCTGTGTATGCTTTGTAGTATTTTTTCTATCATGACAATTTAATTTTTTGTTTGCTTTTCTAAGGGAGGAAAAAAACCCTTTTGCTTTAATGATATTCACCATGGCGAACTTAAAAGTGGCTTACAGAAGCAGAGTCTGGCATTTTCTGTTTGCACCAGTCAGTCGCTAGTGATTGATCTCAGAAGCCAGACTTCATTTTCTAAGCAAAATAAGCTGCAGTTGGCAAAACCTGATTAAAGCGAGTGGAGTTTTATCTGATGTGGCTGTTGCCACTCATTTCAGTGTAATGTGTCTCTTTTCAACTATAGAGGACCTGCAGAACACAGAACAAAAAGTACACATCAGTTTATAATGCACTCCTCTAAAAGTTTAAGTATTCCTAATAGGCCATCAACTGCTAAGAAACCAGCATGCGAGGGGTAAATTGGCATGTAGAATACACTCCTAGTATAGCTGTTGTAGAGTTTGTGCCGTCATCCTTACATAGAGGCCTACCACAAGAGGAGCCGCTAGCTGGACTGACGCCACCATTAAATCTACCACGCAAAAATTCCTGCCAGTGATCATGAACTAAATATAAAAAAAATTGAGGGGTCTTGACTTTGCTTCCTGATTTTTGAGCCTTTCAGGCATAGTGGATCTATTGTGGCTTCTCCTTCTGAGAGTATGAAGCCCAAAAACATCTGAGATCCTGACACAAACAAGCCATGCCAGTGTTCCTCATTCTGCTCACTCGGAAGGGCTGGCATCACTCTGTGTTACTTCCCAACAGACAGAAGAGTTCCTTTTCCTCTCATTTCTGAGGAAGGGGAGACGGTGAGAGAAGGAAGAGTAGGCGAAATTACATTTGAAGAGGTGCAAATATAAAACTGACAGGGTTGGAGACAACACGTTTCATTCGAATGGCTATTTGCAGAGCAGCTCCGCTGCGAGATAACTAATGGCATGTGAAAAGGTCCTACGCACAGAAAACAGTCTGTCATGTTAAAATAAAGAGCTCTGAAGCTGTGAAGTCTGGCATAGCTGTAAAAATAACTTTCGCTTGGGAGGGGAGGCTGGGAACCCCGCCGCTCCCGATTCTTTTCAAAGACAATGCCCGGTGCCGCAGCAAGGAACACGGAGGCTACAGTGTCTCCTACAAATCTCCACCAAAACCTTAATTTAAATTACTATCGAAGATTAAAGGCTAGCGTAAGCCTACACTTCCTTGCAACCGCATTAATTATTGAGGCAACACGCAGAGCTCTGTAATTGGCTCCTGTCTGTTAGCCCAGCGCTGAGTTGATAGGTTAGGGTGGTGGCAGAAGGATGGAGATGATGATGATTACATACGATTTCTGGGTTTGCTGGTTTGGGGGAGAGGTGTCTTCTAAAATTGGAAGCGATGTTAGGAAAAATCAGGATGCCCTTCCCGTAGCAAAGGCCAGGAGGGAGGAGGGGGCGGCCTAGCTGCAGGGGAGGCAAGGACGTGGTGCTGAGTTCCCCCTGCTAACTGCAGCCCGAAATTAAATGGCGACGCTGCCAGGAAGTGAAGACAAGGCAACCCGCCCCCAACCAAACAAAAAATACCCTTTCCTCCTACCTCTGGCAAAAAAAAATCCAACCCTGCTTCTGCTCTGCATAAGCGTTAGCTACTGTGGTATTTTATGCAGCTGTAATGGTGTCTTGCTTTCATTTGGTTCATTTTACTGGGAAGTTCTGTCCCTTCCACTGACCAGAAACCAGACAACTCCTGGGAAGGACCTATCTCTCATTCTTTAATTACTAGACTCACACAGTGCATTATAAACAACTTAATAAAATGGGCCCACCAAACATTTGAAGGGCACCTGAAAGCATGGGTCTGAAACCCAAGCCCATGGGTCTGCCGGCAGACCTGCTGCAGGCAACCTGCAGCGTGCCCTCGGTCTGCAGCAAGTCTCTTTCCAGTGACCCGCCATAAGCAAAGACCGCGCTGCCTGCAACGTGCACGGAGGATGTAAGGAGCACGCGCAGCCAGCCTGGCTGACGTACGGCAACCAGTTACCCCGTGGTAACCTTTTCTCCATCTCGGAACGCTAGGCTTGCTCCCGAGCTGACTCAATTCATCTCGATTTGGGCCAAGCCCACTGCAGTGTTTAAATCCTCGTGAAAACTTTAAAAATGCAACCCACGAGAGATGCAGGAGGAAAAGGGAGAGACCTGAGGTACCGCCAACATCTCTGCGTACAGGTGCGGGCAAGAGTGGGACGGGAAATTATTCCAAGAGGTGGGAAGCCAAGAAAGGGAGTGGACAAGATGGCCTCAAGGAAGAGGCCATCTTCCTGGAAGAAGGAAAGCAGAAAGTATTGTCGTCATTCTGGCATTGTTTAAATCCGAAAATTGAAGAGGGCGGTGGAGAAATCGGCACCAGTCACCTCCACGCCTCAGCCAGAGTCTGGCCTGGGAAGGGGCCCTGGGCAGGCCGCGCTGCCTCCCCTCAGCAGCGGATATCACAACGACGACAACGCCATTAAATTGTCAATCAAGTTTAATGCATCATAAAGAAGTAAAACTACATTGGCATATTTAAGACAAACACTTTTTTTTTCTATGCACACTATCCACTGGACAGTCCCCTTTTCAAAATAACTACTTTTAACAGTCCAAGACACTTCTTCAGAAATTCTTCACATATTCAACCTTCCACGCTTTTCCTTTTTTTTATTTGTCTGAGAAGGAAAAAAAATCATTAAACCTGAAAACATTTACATTGCAAGCCACGTTAGAATGCATAATTGGCATACAATAACCAATGTATAACAATTGTGTTTTACTTAGTTCACTTTGTTCATCAATAAAAGAATATAAAAATCTTGTTCAACCGAGTGTTGTGTATTAAAATAGATTTGTATAGTACTGCACAGTTTCTCCCGGAGTTGTGAAAATGGTTGAAGGGACCATGTGCTGCCTAGTGATGGGCGACGGTAAAAGCCAGTCCCTCGTGGGTTTTTTTGTTTAAAAAAAAAGGTGTTCGGCACCGTGTGATATGCTGATGTGAGAGACTAGCCTTGTGTCGTGCTCTGGTGGCTTCTTGCTTTCCTTAAGTACCTGTTGTGCTAATCGACGGAGAACTCATAAACGACAGAGACGATGGCATCTGGTGTGTGTGAGACGTTGAGAAAAACCGGGGTGCCCATCACTACCTTCCCGGGCAGGCCGCAGGGTGACGGGGGGCCTTAAGGCCTAACGGGGGGCCAGGCGGACCCTTGCAGTATCAGGAAGACTAGCTAGTGAAACAAGCAGGCGCACTGGGATTTTCTCTGGCTAATGCTAAACACCACTTCCCAAACGTGCTAAAATGCAACAAAATCTTAAGAAGGAACCAAGTTTCCAAAAAAAAACCCCAACAAACCCTTAAAAGTTTCCATGGCCTGTCCCTCCCCCAGAACTCTTGATATTAGCCAGTATGAGAAACAACCCCTTGAGGCAGTTGTTTTTTCTCCTGTACCATTTCAGCAGATATTTCTGCAAGCAAAAAAGAAAAAAAAAACAAAAAAAACCCCCAAAAAAACCATGTTACATATTTTTAATAATAAAAATGCAGTACAAAAATGTAAAGTTATCTTTTTGGCATATTATCTGTACTGGCAAGAAACAAAAAACAGAATATTTATTTGCTTTTTTTCTTTAAAAAAAATTCCAAAATTAACAAAATGAAACCCCCCAAAATAATCTCTTTAAAAAAAGAAACCCAACCTGCCAAAGATATCCACTATTATGGTTTATGCTAAATCTTGCACAAAAACTCCATGAGAAAAATACACCGATAGCAAAATAAGTAAAAAGGACCTGCAAAAAAGTAAGGAGTTTTACAGTCATACTTTTTTAAATACTTCGGAACGCATATACAGAAGCATCAGCATGAAAATACTTCAATATTTTACTAGAAACGCTAACTTCATACAGTTTCTTTATTTAAATATCTGCAATTCTTAACTCTAATAATACTGCAAAAACCCGATCTTTTGTTTCGAAGGCTCTGTGAGTGTCCGTGACGCCGTTCTGGTCAAAACAGCCCCATCTCCAGGTCACCTGAATCAACGGGGCCAACTTTGTTCCTCTGATAAGAATCCATGTCGAGTCCTAAGTAGTTCAGTTTCTGGTTATCGCACCGATTTCCCTCCCACAAATAGCTTTCAGCCCAACTACTTCTCTACTAGCTCACTAACTCTTTGCATTGAAAATTTTCCCCTTAAAGCAGAACTGGAAACCTGTCTGCCCCCCACAAAAGGATATCCCGCTTCCTATCGGCCATACTTTTCCTCTTCATCCTTAGTCATAAATACATTAAGGCCAACATAACAAAAAAAATCTCATAAGCACTGAAGGTCTCGGCAAATACAAAACCGCAGCACAACCCGCTCCGTGGGAACCTGCTGCCACAGTGACCTACAAACTGGACTGATTGGTTTGCAAGTTTCTACGCGTATCAAAACTGAGATTGTTCCTTCTCTCCTTTGTTTCAGTTTAATCTCTCCTCTGCGCATGTGTATAAAGTTTTTTTCCCCCCCTTCCTTCGGTCTCTCGCAGCCGGCTCTGTCAGTTGTTACCCTGTGATTGCTGCAAGGCTTTGTGCATGGCAGCAGAGGCAGAGGAGGGTTTGATCCAGGGGACGGTTAGCAGGGAGGAGGTGGTGGTGGTCGTCATGGTAACCTGAATCATCTGCTCGTTTTGTATCAGTCTAATGAGGGTTTTGAGACGTTCCAGTGAAGACTGAGTTCCTTTCTGCTGGGCCAACAGGCTGGTTTTTAGCTCTAAGCATTTCTGTCAAATGAAGAGAAGGGGAGAGAGAAGGAAAGACTGAGAATACATTCAAATTGCTGTCAAACATCTCTCCAAACATCCTTTTGTGTCTTGAGCGCACGTCCTGCTCAAATGAAGTATATTCTCCTTTGGGGATAGCAAAACCACAGGTTAACAAATGGAGTAATCACCAGAGCTGCATACACTGCAGCAGCTGTCTACGGTAACGGTATTCGTCCCAGTCCAAATGCATTCAGAGGACGTTTCTGACCTCATCCTGCAGACAGCCTGGCAGAAGTGCCTTCTGCACTCCAAAGAAATTACTGGCACAGGATTGTAATAGCTGTATTAATGGAAAGTACCGAAGCCACCAGTGAGGTCTCTAAACCTTACCAAACGGCATTGATAAACGCTTGAGGGATAAACCTCACCATGATGCATTTTTACGTGCCACAAATTTCAGGGAGTCACTACTATGAAGATAAGTTGATCTCTCTAAACATGATGACAATACCTTTCTGGCAGAAAACTTGATCTAAGGCACTCCTGTTATACCACAGCAGTCACAAGAAAGTCTTTTTCCTATGGGGTGGCCACACCGCACCCCACAATCACTTAGAATAGAATCACTAAGGTTGGAAGAGACCTCTAAGATCATCCAGTCCGATCATCAACCCAACACCACCATGTCCCTAAGCGCCTCATCTACGCATCTTTTAAATACTTCCAGGGATGGTGACTCCACCACTTCCCTGGGCAGCCTGTTCCAAGGCC
>NW_009209855.1:8863-46652 GCF_000690835.1 Fulmarus glacialis
TCTTGAGTCTGTTTCTTCTTGTCCTATCCCTAGCCACTTGGCAGAAGAGACCGACCCCCACCTCGCTACAACCTCCTTTCAGATAGTTGTAGAGCGTGGTAAGGTCTCCCCTCAGCCTCCTCCAGACTAAACAGTCCCAGTTCCCTCAGCTGCTCCTCCTAAGACTTGTTCTCCAGACCCTTCACCAGCTTCGTTGCCCTTCTCTGGACACACTCCAGCACCTCAATGTCCTTCCTGTAGTGAGGGGCCCAAAACTGAACAAAGGATTCGAGATGCGGCCTCACCAGTGCCGAGTACAGGGGCACGATCACCTCCCTACTCCTGCTGGCCACACTATTTCTGATACAGTTTCTTGAAACGTTTCATACAAACCTACATGAAAATGAGCATGACAGCAGGAGCCAAAGGCATCCCAAATCTCTTTCTTAGAATCATAGAATCATTTAGGTTGGAAAAGACCTTTAAGATCATCGAGTCCAACCGTAAACCTAACACTGCCGAGTCCACCACTAAACCATGTCCCTAAGTGCCACATCTACACCTTTTAAAATACCTCCTCTTCTCCAACAGGAGATAAGGAAGAATCGGTAATTCTCCTTTCCCTCCCCAGCCCCGTACTGCTGCAGCTAACATCCCATCCTTTACACTATCAACTGGCCTGAGAGGGACTATGTGAGAGACCAAAACCCTGAGCCTGTCTGCTAGACGGAAGGGGACGGTGGCCTCTCTAATATCTGAAACCTCCTGTTTTCTTTCTCCCAGTGGGCCCAGGGGTCTGGCAAAACTGGTTACTTGTCTGCAGATTGCTCCTCTTTGGCTATGGTCTAGACTACCTGGGGTAGGGGGAGGTCTCCAGTCCTGAGGAAGGGGGAGATGCTTGCTTGAAAGTCAAGTTGTTTGAAAAGCAACTGCGTGGAGCTGGTCAGAGGTTGGTTTAGACAGGTGAAATCTCAGGTGAAGGATAAATCACATTCTGTTTTTCCAAATAATACCATTCCACCTGTGGTGTGTATGAGAGTTTTCTGTTTAATGTAAATCTCTGTTAAGGCAAATGTCAGAAATGAAATTGCTCTGTGCTGGAACACCTTCAATTGTTTTTCTCCTTTCGAGTGGACATATCTCCAATAAATATAATCATCAGCTGATATTACCATTTAAATAAGACAGTGTTGCCCACTGCAAGAACCTGATTCTGCTTAGGTAGATATCTTGCTGATTTTGACAGCCCTGACACACACCTGATAGCCGACTGCACCCCCAAATGCTTTTCTTTTTCCGAACACCTCATCCCACTGCACTCCCCTACCTACTGAAGATATTCTGTACCCCAGAGTCACTTCTTCATACATATGTGTGATTCCATTATTGCTGATGGTGGCTATACACACTTACAGGGAATGTTCCCCACGGTGATGTCTTTTAATAAGTTATTGCTTTTCCTTTCACTCTATTTTAAATGTGATAAATATTTTAACATGCCCCCTCTGCATAACTGTAGTGGTAAAACAACTAGTGACCAGTTACACTTGCAACTGCCACTTTGATTTTTCCAGGGTAAGGAAGTTTCAAATATTTATTGAGACTGCCATGCCAGCTACCCCTTAAGAGTGGGCCTGAGGTGAGGTAGTCCCAAATAAGTTCCTCCACCCATGAAGGATAGGAATTATGGCTTTGAACTCAGGCCACTCATTACTGTCAGAGACTGGGCCCCATAGCACAGTACGTGTGGGTGACTTCCCCAGCCAACGTGTAGCTTTGAAACACGTTCACAGCGAAAAGGATTGTGAATCCAGTCACGAGGAGGTTACAAGATTCAGCCTCTAAGACAAGCAAAGATGGTTATTTCTACCTAATCTCAAGAGTTTTGAGCTAATGGACAAGCAGCTACCACTGGAGAACACGCTTGTGACTAAACTTTTCACCTAGAGAATGGAAGTGCCTTGAAGTCACTGGACAGATGAAAGCTATGTATGGCACTATAAGGAAGGCAGCCACAGCTATGTTGGGGGTGGTTTGCATGCAACAGGAATTCAGTCACTGGTGATTTCTCCTCCTCAGTCTGCCAAAGCAGCTTGCTTTTGTGCATAAAGAAAATCCATGTGTTTTTCCTTGGAGAGAAACACACTCATACTTGAACATCTGTAGCTTGGGAGCATAAATCATTTTCTAGCCACAAAATATCAGGTTTTCAAGCATAAATTCTTTATAAGCATCTCTGCAGGAGGCTCTGTGTCCCCAGTCAGGTGTCCTACCTTCACTGCATTGTTGAGAAGTCGATCTTTTTCTTCTAACTGTCTATGCTCACTCTTCAGCTCACTGCTTCTCTTTAATAACTTTCGCTTCTCTTCTTCTTTGACTGCGGAACAATAGGATTAAGAATGCAGAAGTTAAGAAAAGGACAGAGGGCAAAACTGTGTGCTTGACAACAGAAAGCAAAAGCATGTATTTTGAATGGTGAGTTTCAGGTCTCGTTAGCCTTTTGTCAGCAGGTACAGGCAAATAAATCTGGAGTTTCTGCTTGCATGCCGGTGTCTACGTCAACAGCTAGAACACAGGACAACCCAAAATGCGCCTTTGAGATGAATTAAAATAAATCCTTGGACCACATGTGGTCCTGGAGGTCTCCAAGAAAGAGGTGAATGGTGTTTAAGGACAGGTCAGCCACCTGGAATGGCAATAGTTCAGTGACCCTGACTGAAAAGCAAAAATCATAACAGTGCCAGACCTCTGCAAAGCTCCTTACAAATACGATCTAATGCCCCAAACAGCCCCTTGTAAGAGTGCAACAGGGAACTAAAGAAGAGTAATGGTCAGTGCAAAGATATCATACGACATCTGATACTAATGACTGCAATACCACATACTACAGAAACAATTAGGAGCTGATATTACCGTAGTATCTGAAACACTAGTCTGGCATCGTGCTACATATACCCAATTACATGGCTCTGCCTAGCCTGACTGTGTCTCTCTGCCTCCCAGGCTGACATGATTCTGCCTCAAAATCCTGTTTTCAGCCCTGTTCTCAGGAAGGCACCACTTTGATGACAGCCTCCTCCACAGAGTGAAGTTCCTGAGAGATCAATCTCAGCTTCCTTAAAGAGAGAAGATAGCGAAGGAGCAGACCGAGGGGAAGGGAAGAGAAAGTGACCTGCTGTTCCCAGCCACAGGCCCTTATGGCCCTTTGCCTAATAATGTCATGATACCCGGTAGCATTACAACACCACTTTAATATTAGTGCCATGAAGGACTCAAATGGCATCGCCCGACACGAGCAGAGAATCCCTTGTCATTAGTTGTGTTAATCCCTACCTGTTTTATGAGTAACATAGGAGTGAACAATAGCCAGAGTTCCAGTCCATGGCACATTGTCATCTTTCTTTAACACCTATAAGCCCAGGAAACAATAAAAAGTTAGGACTCCACAAAGACAGACATTAATGCGTTTCTTCCTCCAGCCTCACAGCTCTGCAGGACCAGATCTAGGGTCCTTGTCTCAGAATTCGCAAGCTGAAAAGTAACAAGACCATGATTTGAGTAGCAGTGTCTCCATTGGGGCTTACTCCTTTACACCTGACTATAAACAGCACTGCCGAACAGTGCTAAAAGGGGGTTACAAACCCTCTGTTTTTTGCTGCCGTGGCTGGAAGACATTTTTCAGTCCCTGACAAGCAGAATTCCACACTGTCAGGAGTGTTGTCTTCTCAGCATGAGAGAAGTTGCTGGTCCGTATGAAAACATGACTGCGCAGACCTAATCCTGGGCTGCTCTGCTCTCTGCAACTGCATGCTAGAATTTCCCCTTGTCATTTTCAAGGGAACGTAACAGTGATCTCAATGCTAAACACAAAGAACTCTAAGGCACAAAATCTAAGCCTCCACTTTACAATTTAGTGACACTGTACTGTTTTAGTAATTGTTTTCCTGTTCATGCAATCAGCATTATCCACAGCAACTAGACAAATTAGCATTTCTGACATGACTATGATCAATAGCTGTGTGTAATAAACATGATCTAAGGAAAAGGAAGTATTCTCCTCACAGCTTTCAGATCCACTGGTGAACAGTGTCTCCTTCTGGCACTCCCTTCCTCATCTGTAAGATTTACATTACCTGTCTGGCAACCCGACATACTGGTGGCTTTATTGTAAAGAAGGGAAGCAAAGGAAATGAAGAGACATTTTAAAAGGACAAATCTTAGCAGATGCGATTATAGGGAAGCTAAGGCACTCAGTGTATGTTCTAACTCTAGGATGATGAAAATATCAGAAACAAATGCTGCAAACTGTACTAAAAGCCTCTCAGTATTACTTTAGCTAATGTGGTCCCCTAAGCTGTGACCATAGGTTAGATTAGTTTAGTGGTACACAAATTCGAGGTTTCTCCCATTTTCTTTTCTTGGCGTGCTATGCTCCATATAGCTTACCTTCTGTTGGCACTTTGGACAGACCCAAACCCCCTTGGGGGCAGTTTTGAGGGGTGGGTCCAAGCAGTTGAGGTGATATGCTCTGGGACATGTGCCACAGGGCTGCAAGTTAACGCCACGCTTGCAAGCAGTGCAGTGTTCATCGTGGTGGATCTCATTCTGCAAGAGAAGAGGAAGGATGGCTTGGGTAAAGTCAATCCATTGAGAACTTCTCTCTATACAGCATTCAAAGCCTCTATTGCAGCAGACAGGCTCATCCAAACACAAAATCTTATTGTCAAAAGGACCTGCCCGCTGTAGAAGACGACAGAAATAATGGTGTATGATAGCAACAAATACAAACAAACAAAGAGCCAGAAGCAAGTTCCATAAATTGAAACAGATAGAAAAATAAAAACCAACTAATCAAACACAGGAGGGAGTCGACTAATATAGCCAGCTTGTGACGTAGGAATTATTTCACTTGTTTTTGATAACGTGTCACTCCAACACATGTATCACCATGCACAGCTCTATTCTGAAGCATGGGTCAAAGTCAGTATGTGGCTCACTTGTCCTTCAAGTCCAAAGCAGAAGGAAGCAAGCAAGGCAAAGTTTCTGGGGAAAAAACACAGTTCCATGTTTTATGCCCCTTGCCTCAAAGAGCAGCTAGGAGAACAGTACACTCGAGTACAACATTTTGCTATGTACCCTCTTTTGTGAACTCCTCTAGAGGGCTCCTCTGACCCTCTATTCTCCCTGGCACTAATTGTTCTCTGTTCAGACTTGCTCTGACAACCTTTCTCCAACAAGACTGATTAGTACTTTGTCTGAAGCAATATAAGAAATGAACTAAGACTCATCAACAAAGTTACAATGTCATGTAGTAAATTGCTATGCTAATCTGGTGGCAATGTTAATTACTCTTTGTATAATTAAGTGCATTTTAATAAAGGAGGTACTGATTTTGAAACTCTCATGGCTCGTGAATCATTATAAAAAACCTAAATTTTCGTAGTGCTTTTCCACAAAGGAGAATAATAATTTTGTACCTTTGTTAATTCCAAAAGCATATTTTCATTTTTAGGGATATTAATTATAATGTTTCATGATAGTTTTAGTCAGGCTTATAACTTGAATTCTAACTCAGTCCTGTCAAAAAAATCGCTCTCCAAAATATTACTCTTTAGAAATTACCTGCTCAAAAAGTCTTAATTTTAACCTCAATGTAAAGAGATTTAATCTATACAAACTAGAATGGTTACTCATTTTTCTTAAAATTTTCATTAAAACCACAAATCTGGACTAGCGATTTCTCAATCAATGGATTCTACAAAAGGATTAATCTCAAGCCTTGCATATGAAAGCCCAAGAGTTCGTCTCTTTGAAATTCTAACTTAGAGGCTCCACTTCGTTAAGTGGGAAATGTTTCACACAATCAGTATGAAAGGCAAAGACAATACTGCAATTTGGTATCTTGATAGAGACAATCAATAACCAGAAGCAAGCACTGAATTACATGGTGATGAGAAAGACACTGGTAATACAGAAATTTTGCTACACATACCTTCCAGAATGGATCCTCATTTGCTAGCATATGAAAGAAGGGCAGAGAACAGATTAGTGGGAAATACATCGCTGCAGTGAGTGTTAGTTCTCAGCTATGGCAATAATTTTAGTCAAGCTGTGACACAGGAGATCAGGACATTGCCAAAATTAACGCGGGCAGGAAAGAATGCAACAGTAAGCAGTGGAATTAGCATTTGAGATTTTAAAATTTACATTGCAGGAATCCTGTGTCTGAAGACCTGATGCTAAAAAGTCATAGTATGAGAAGCACAGACCCCATTTCAAATTTTCAAAAATTTTCATGAGGACCTCCTCTCTGCATGTCACTAGTCCAAAAGTCTTTCTTAAGGACTTCAGCCTGCTGGGTGATGAACAGTCTGGCCATGAACCAGCAAGGCACTTAAGCAGGCGCTTAACTTGGAGTATGAAAGTGGTGCCATTGACTTACCGTTAAACACATGTTTAAACGTTCAGTTGATTCATGGCCAAAATGGTCAGCTACTTGTGCAACTGACCTTTATGTTATCACCAACTCTTTATCACCAAACTACTCCCACCCAAACCGCCAAGATTTTTTGACCTTCTGATGAACCGAGTCTGTAGTGATTACATTCACAGCCTGATAAGAACAAGAACCATCAGAGCTCACTGGAAAGCAGGCCAAACCTTTCATAAAAATATTTGTGAAATTCATCACACCTTGGTCCAAAAATAAAAAGCCTGAAAATTTTAACAGCTTTATGGAAACCGCACAGTGGGTTGTAATTTTTGCTGGTGATTTGTAAGAGGCTGGTGCATGCTGTCCCAGTGACAAACAGCTGATGGAGAGGCCTTTCTTTGGACTAAAGTGGTGACAACTAAGTTGATTATTTCTGTCCTTCTGTCCTTCTTCAGCTCCTTCTCTGATCACAAATGGGAATATAGCTGCCACAGTGTCATCTCTCATATACGGACCAACCTGGGAGTTGCTTGCTGCTGTTACACGTTTGTTTTATTCACTGATGTACGCATACATGTGAAGATGCAGGCACATTCACACCACACGCACATGTAAGAAGAGGAACATAAGAATGAAGGAACAGCTTCACCTAAGTTAGACCAAAGGCTATACAGTCTGGGGTTCTTTGCTAACAGCATCCAGCGCTGCCACTCATGCACAGAGTGCAAGAACAGGGCAAGCACAGAGTAAATATTTCTACTCCAGAAGTATCCTTCCAGACGCTAGCAGTTTATGGGCTTCCCTAACCTGGAGTTTGCATCTTCATTTTTGTATTTAACATCCTTAGATAGATTTTTCTTCCATAAATTTGTCTACTTTTTCCAACAACGGTAGCATCCTTTGGCAATGAGTTCCATAAATTATCACAGACTTATAAAATCTGTAGATGTCACTTCATATACACAAATACACACACAGAGATCCACCGCGATATGACACTGTGATTACTCAGGGGATATAAATGTTATTCAGATAAACAGGGGCTTGATAATTGAAGAGTCTTTTCTGCAAATGATACATGTCAGGGGATGTGACCTCATTTCAGGTAAGACATTTTCAGATAAATGAATCTTGATTAATTGACATTTTGCTGAAAATTTACAAGAATTGTTCTCTTCTGCATTTCTGGAAATGACAGTTTTTTCCTGTACTTCATAGGGATTTTTTTAGTTTGTTTATTTCTCTTTTCAGCTCACTTTTACTATAAAGTTTTAAACATTTTAAAATATGTCCACTTCTGCCTTCTAGCTGCGGAAAAATTAAACCGAAGACAATTTTTTAAAATGAGCGTTTTATAAGAGAAGGGGCAGGCAGTTCTGCACTGAAGGTGGACAACTACATCACCGCAGTGTCAAGCTGTCTGGGCCAGCGTCTGCCTTCAGTTCAGAGCTTGCACAGTATTTAGCACAATGGCAGCTGGTGCACGTAGCTAACAAACCCCTACAGAGGTGGGGAGTTTTGCTATGAAGAAGTCCAGATTAAAATTGACAGAATATGCAGAATCCCAGCACAGATTCTGGATGCTGGAAAAACCAAAGATACAGGACTCGAAGAGGAATTCACAATTAAGGAGAGAGAGTGCTGATTTCCAAGCGGCTCTGAGACAGCCACATCACTGGAACTCTGTCACCTGCCTACTTCCTTGCAAATAAAATGGGAAACGTGGCAGAAAGAAGATTCAGAGATATCAAACCCTAACTTAAACAAAATCCACTGTGGGGCTAACAGCACGGCTTGCTAACATTGCCATTCTCTCTCATTTTTCCCATGTGTTTACATGGGAAAAACAAGTGCTATGATAAGACAAATAATAAATTATAATTTTAATTTTGAAGATAAAACTAAGCCAGGAATAACATTCTTTCCACTGGGGCTCACATGAGCATGGGCTCCTGCTAAGAGGCATGCCATCATAGCTGTTTACCGTGTAATAACCTCTCCTGTCCTCTGAGACCCTGTGCGTTAGAGGCATATGGTAAGTAGGCCAATTGCCTGCATCTAGCACATGAAGTTTTGAAGGTAGAGAGAAGGACCACTGCATGTCAGTTGGTGATCCTGTGGCGCAGGAATTCAAGGCAGGGCCAGAAAGATGAATCTCAAGCACTAAACATGGCACTTGACAGGGATATCAAGAAAACACTGAAAAACTGTCAAAACTTCGTGTCTTAATTGAAATTACCCCTGTAAATGCTCCTAATACTGAAATAATATTTGGCTTAGAAAAAGGCCTGTCTTCCCTTACCTCTAATGCACCACAGTAGAGCCTAAGTTATAAAGGCAACACGAGGGCAAGGACATAATCACATTTCTTTACTGGCTTTCTCTCCTCTTCTGAAATGCAACTCAAGCTTCTCACTTCCTCTCTTAAAATCCTACATGGGCCTCATCTGAAGAATTAAACTGTACTCAGTGTTCTCCTTGTTTCATCTCCCACCTCCCAACTCTTTGCTTTCTCTATATGTTGCACATTTTTCCCCGGAATGGGCTTCTTCACATGAGCTAATCATCATCATCCCCAAATGGTTCATTCTCAAGGCTTTTACCACGAAATTTTCAGCATTTGAAGTTCTTAAAAATACAAGATTGGAAGGCATCTTCAAGGCCATCAAATCTAAATTTATGGCTCCAGCTCTTGGAGTCAGAAAAATTGTGTGGTTTTCAGCCGTTGTTTTTAAAGCAAAAGGTATGGTAAATTTCTAGCCCTTGAGGATGGACAGCAGTTTCTTAAAGCTGATAAAAAGAGGCAGATGAAATAGTAATAGGCCCAGAATAGTAATTATTTTTTAAATCCCCATTTTTCAATATATATTTTTAAGCCCTTGGGGTTGGCAACACTGCCTTCTTCAATCAGTCCTCTCACTGCATGGTGCTTACAATACTAGAGAATGGATTTTCCACTGATTGCAGAGACTTTGGATCCATTTCTACACGGTTTTGACCTTCAGCCTTATCCTTCATTGTTTTTGCAGGAAAACCATCTATTTTCACTGCACGCTAAAAAGTGCAGGGACCTTACACAAAGTAATGCCCTATGGTACCCTAGCAGTAATTCATATGAAATCCTACTAATAAATATTTAACATGTCATTAGAATAGTGGTATATTCATTTTAAAATATGCTTACCTCTTGTTGAAAGGAACAAGGGGTTATTCAAATAATTTGATGCAAGGCGTTTCCGCTACAAGGGAAAAGAAACCAACCACAGTGTCATTGAAAAGTGCTCTGGTTATCTCTTACCATTTCATATTAACAAGCTCCATTAGCGTCCCTCATACAAAACCAGCTATCCAGAAGCCAGTTCTGTGACGTAGAGTATTCCTTGCTAACCCCTGAGACTGTCATACAAACAGCTGTATTATTTATCTGTCTAACAAGTTCTTCATAGAGCAGTTAGACGTGCATTAGATTTTATGAACAAGAGAGAAATGCAAATTGCAAATGTTACTGATTGAGTTTCAGGATATGTTCCAGAGGTCGGTAAGATCTAGCAGATAAACAATATCCATAAAGGAAAATCTGCGTAGTAAATTGTTGCTGTGAGGTAACATCTTTATTTGCGTATATAGAAATGGCGATGGACTTCCCTGCAGAAAAACATCACTACCTCCTGTGACACTTGCCTACAGTTCGTAGAAACATACTTCGTTTGCAAGCAATGTATTAGGGCCTAAGCAAAATATTTCTCTTTCAGAAGTTAATGTGTACGACCTCTAGGAGCTGGCAGCGATTTCAATCTGCTGAGGTCACCAAAGATTTTCAAACTTGCAAACACAGATCACTGGAAACCTGACTGAGATGTTTAACTAATTTAACGCAGCCCATCGCCAACTCATCGGATTGTAAAAGCTATTGGTCAATAGCAAGCCGGGCTTCATTAACAGTCTATATAACCCCTAATTGTGTCTCTGAGCCATCCTACTTGTACAGCAGGACTGGAAACAGTACCATTTTCCTCCATCAGATGTTGTTAGACTCTGCTTGGAGGAAAATTAGAGGGTTTTTGCTAATAAATGATTTATTCTGTGGTGAGTAAACTGTTCTCTTATACACGGGTGCCTGCCAGTCTGTTAATGAATTTTGAATGGATGTTTCTTCCTTCAAAAAATACCCAGCCTGAAACTTAACCCTTTCCTATGGAAAAAAAAAAAAAAAAGAAAAGAAAAAAGAAAAAAAAAAGCAAAAAGCTACCGAGGGTGGGAAATAGAATGGTATCTCAATTTTTTAAAAACAAAAAGCTTTGAAAGGAAAAAGCACAACATTCAAGTGAAGACATAAGACCGTGATCACATTTTTGTAATCAAGGAAGCTAGCATCACCACTACAGACGCTGAGCTCCTGCCGTTTTGAGGGGCATTGGCAAATAAAAAGTCTAATTTATATGCAATTTCAATTTAAACAATCATGAATTAAAGATCATTCAGTAGACTAACCGTAAATTAAACTGCACCAAAATGCCTGAAACGCCACAAAATACCTCAACTCACTGATTAGCAAATCAATCTGAGCAGCTAATTGATCAGAGAAAAACCATCTGCCTCCATTTTACTTGAACGGCATTCCCCATGGTCAGTACTTAATGACAACTCCTAATGAGGACACAGCTGATCAGCCACAGGACTCTTTCACAGACATTTCTTTCTCCATGCCATCTTTCACTTCAGGATATGCTTTTGAGAATAGCTATAATGAGAAGTATGAACTAGGGGTGCAGCAGACCGCCCCATCTCCTCCTCCATCCCTGCTCCAAGATAATTGAGGTTCTCACAAACACCGATCAGACTACAGCCATAAAACTCTGCTGCAAGTATTTTAATAAACTCATCAGGACAAAAAGGTCTAAGAGAAGACACTAAAAATTTAATGCTAGCAAGGCTAAGGTTCCTACTGTGTTAAACACTGGCCGTATAGACATCAGTATTTGCTCTGAAGAGGTTGCTAGAGAAAAGTTTAGGAGTTCTGAAGAATTCAAGTGCCCAGAGCTGCTCTGGAGTATAAAAATCTCCAATACTTTCAAAAAAAGAACAATCAAGCTGCTAAGCAGCTTGACTACTGGTGGGTTTCTTCTTAGCCTCATCTGTCTGCTGCCTGCCAACAAACACAGAAATCTGAAATGTTGGCATACCAAAAATTCTGCATCGCTTGTACCTAAATAAAGAAAAATCACTTCTGTTAGGCTTAAAGAACTCAGAACACAGAGAAATCTTTCTCAAATGGAGAGCTGGCTGCAAATCAGTTTCATTCCTGTAAGAAGTTCAAATAGTAACCCCAAACTGTGGTGAAATTTTAAAGATGGAATTTTAATAAGCTGAATAAATGCATATATGTCAGTTCAGAAACAAAGAAAAAAACAATTTCAGAAGAAGTTAAGTCTATTTATATGTTGCTTTTACACCAAGTTTGCAATCCAATATTATGTAGGACCAAATTTTGCTACTACTATAAATGTAACAGCATAAGTGTAGCAGACAACAGAGATTATCCAGAGCATTTTATTTTTAATTATGCATTATTATATTTATTATGCAGGCTTCCATACCCCCTGCAGAGCACACTGATTCTTAAACCAACACATCCCTTTTCTGAATGTCACTAATAAAAAAAGTTCTCCATTTATTATTTGGCACATAGGAAAAGAGAAATAGCAATGCAAGTTTGAACATAATGCAGCACTTCTGTTCTTCAGTTCTGACCTAAAGGGACTGTCTGCGTGGGTGAAAGTGTAATTAGGTCCCACATTAATTTAGTCTTTTTGGCCTTTATTAAAACCAAGACGAATTCTAGTTTGAAGCAAGTGATGTTGTGAGGTGAAAACCTGTTGCTTAGCTACTGAGATGAGATCTTTTCTTTCTTTTCCACATCAATATCTCTTTACAAGTAAATGTGTGGTTCTGCATTCATATATACTTTTGTAATAAGAAGCACTTAAACCTTTTATTGACATGAAATAGAACTGGGGTAAAAAAAGTGAATGATAAAGTACCTCTGTTTCCAAGAGTCCACTGTAGGCTGGATTTGCTGTGCTTCTTCTCTTTCTTTCCTGACGCTTGCTCTGGATTTCTGTAACCATGGAAAGAAACATGAATTGTGCGTTTCTCATTCATCAGGGAAAAATGTAGATCTAACTTGTTAAGCAAGATGCTCCTACCCTCAACCCCTTGGGCTTTGCGTTCCGTTTCAGTTTCTAAAGTATAATTGGGTTGCATCAGCATTGATATTTGCTGCAGTTCAAGGATTGACATTAATAAGCTTTTTCTTGTAAGATTCAGAACACAGGCATTTTTTATTTTTTCCTTCCTCCAAGGTGGACTTCTGCTGCCCTACAAGATTTTTATTATGATCCCTTCAGATATATATTCAGCAAGCATCAACAGAGAGCTTTCAAATACTATCAATGTCTGCTATTAACAAAAATGAAGCATTTAAAGCAGTTAAGCCTTGGAATTCATATCAGATAAAAGCATAGAGATCCTTTTAAATTTAATTTAAGTTGCTTTTCCTCTCTGGAGGTTAGAAAAAGCACGGTCAGAATGGCATGGCTAGATTCAGTTCTAACTAGGGCATGATGATTTATCCATCCAAAAATATACAACTTCATGATCCTGAGCATGCAAAATGTCGTTATGAGCCGTACATGTATTTGTGTCACTGGAAACAGCAGCGCAAAGATAGGCTCATCAGATTGCAACTCTGTTTGGAAAAGGGTGAAACACACACCCTTCCGCTAAATGGTAACACCTACTCAAGATGGTACTTGCCGAGGACTGCATTTAGCAACAATTAGCCATGGGCATACTTCTGTAAACACACAGAGAAAGAGGGAGCGCATTCCTCAACCACGGAAATCTGCAGGTTTAATGCTACTTTTATCTGAGCTAGGATCTCTTTTCCGCCATATGGAATTTCTTTATCCACCTCTTGATGTCAGTTCAGAATGGTGAGATTATTACAACCATGTATTTTAGAGCCTACTTTTTATTTTTATAATAAAGTAAGAGCAGACATACTTTAGCAAGGAGATCCACTCAGCACCCATCCCATGACATGAAGCGTGCACAGCTGGGCTGATGCTCTGTTCCAAAATGTTTCCTACGTGAATATTGTAAGGCAAAGTTTGGACTCTGTGCTGAGGTGCCAGAGGGATCTTGTTAGTCTAAATGCCCCCGCGATGGTGGTACCTCCGTTCTGTCTTGCTCTAAGTAAATCTCTCAGAATGAGAGGAACTGGCAGGAGCACTAGCTCTTCAGCCCAGAGGACCAGGAGCACACCCAACAGAAACTCAGGACACCATCTGGTTCTGCAGAAGGTCTAGCATCTTTCGTCAATGTCTGAGCTAAAGAGGTCTACCTCAGAACACCCTCAGCACCAGAAAATGGCCTTCAGGATATTAAGCACTATCTCCCACTTGCAATCCAACAGTAAGATACAACCCAGCTTTCAGGAGACATGGGAATTGGATTCCCAACACATAGTTCTGGTTTCCAGGCACCCTTTCCTGAGTGATGCTGATCACTTCCCCACAGAGTAAAAAAGGCCACGTACCACTTTAAGCATTGCTACAGTAAATGGTATTAGTATTGTTGGTCACGTCTTGAACATGGTGTCCCTAGAGATGAGGCCAACACTTTGCATGGATTTTGTACTGGCCTGAGTTCCAAGATATTGATTTGAAACTTTTCATTCACAAAAGACTATTGGCCAAGCCGCCACTCTTCGAGTGATGGATGTATCAGAAGGAAACTGGATAGACAAGAAAAGCAGAAGAACAACTACTTGCATATTCTAGCTGGGTTTTCCCACTGGCACAGGAACATGTCACCTCTCACGCTCAGAAGGTGTCTTCTCCTAGGGCAATTCAAAGAGTACAGGCAGCTCTGTGTTCACAGTTTGACACGAGCTAGACATATGCTGCCATGTGACTCAGGGAGCTATACAGAATCTCACTACCAAGAAACGTGTGATCCGAGGCTGCACCGAGACGTGCAATAAACACGACGGCTGCAACCGCTGCCAGCATCTTGTTAACATCCTTGGTGCTACGCAGACTCCAAACCGGAGGATCTTGTATGGGTAACAGTTCTGTCCTACTGTGAAAGTATTTCCTATGAAACGCTCGTCTGGCTATGCTGAAATCTCCATCCTGAAGCTTCCAGACTCTTTGGCATCCTCTAAAGGGAATCAGGCCTCAGCAGGAGGGTAAGTGCTAGACACGGATCTTTACTTTGGTCTCAACAGTGTGAGCTGGAGCCGTGCTTCTTGCAGCCAGGCTCCGTAACCCACGCCACGTAGTCAGTGAGTCCAGGGCTTGCAGTGTCTCAGCACCCTTGTGGCAGCGAAGGGAAAAAGTTGGAGTTAGGGTAGCCCGGGCTTAGTCTTTCAGAAGCGGTCACAGGGATACAAGACTGTGACTTCTCACTGACCCAGAAAAAGAAACAAAGAATTCGACACAGCAGAGCTTTCTGTGTCCATATCTGGGCTGAGTGTCTTCACAGGAGGACTGTGATGGATCTGTAGCTCTCTGCCCTTTTGGGTCCTAGGTTTAAGAGAGAATTTCTTCGGTACATGCTTTCACCAAGGCAACAGAAATATTTGATGGAGTCTGAATCACACATGTGGTAGATACCTGGAATGCAGCTTTGGAAGAGGAATCGCTATGGTACAGAGATAAAAACTGGCGGGGGGAAAAGTAATAGCAGTGGGACTAGATGGAAATAAAGAGAGAGGGAGACTAATGAACTGACACAGCTCTAGACGTACTCCACCCTATGCAGCCATCAGGGAGGAAGAGCACAATGTCAGCACTTTATTTATGCAAACTGTGAACAAAAAACATCCATGCTTGTGATATAAGGAGTATGTGCATCTCAGAGTGTGTCTGTCAATAATCACACCAAGATAGAACAAAAGCATACGCTGGTATACTATCTTTTGTTACTTGTTACTTCTGCTAAAAAGTATTGTGTGTACATTTCAAAACAGGGCTCAATAAAGTAAAAATAAATAATTTGTTTTAACTGATTAAAACATTCCAGTAACGTAGATGGAAATATTTCAGGGTTTTTATTTTGCTATGGTAAAACAAGATGTGCATTTTTAGAATGACCTGAACTAAAGAATTCTTTTAAAGTTTTGCTTTCTATCTACTTCTTTTTTTTTTTTTTTACACAATGGTATTGCTAAAAGGTGTTCTAATAGCCTAGAGAAAGACATTTAATATGTTACAACCATGCACTGCATCACAGAATTTGGCTATGTTATTTCTTAGTTGATTAATTAAAAAAATAGAACCCAAACAGAAAAAACCCCTCTGAACTGTAATACGTTTGACAGAGATGAATACATCTGAAGATAGCTTTATGTTGGAGGCAAAGCTTCAATGAGCGGCTCCCTTCATCAGTAAACACTCTGTACGGTCATTCTATGAGGCCTGTAATGACAATTTGTCTTCAGGGAAAGCTGTACCTTGCAGAATGTCAGTCAGTGCAAGTGCCTGTGTTCATTTACTGGTAAAGGCCCCAAAAGATGCCTCACACTCGGGCTCTGCAGAACAGAGCTCTCTTCCCAGTAAGGGGAATGATGCTCCTCTGGACGTTAGGTGGAAAGGCTGCTAGGCTGACAGAGAAATCCATATAGAAGTGGATCATAGCCCTTCACCACAAAATTAACGAAGAAAATGAAGAAAAGCAGTAACACTGTGAATTAATGATACTGAGTGAATAAGCTTTTAATGACCCAATCTTGATACAGTTCAATTCCAAAAACGTGAAATTGAGAAATACATTAGAAGTACTAAAATAAACTGAACTGTGTAATGACCACTGCTTTCTGATAAATAGCAATGGCTGATAACCGTAAATATGACATAGCACTAAAATAATAACCTTTAGCATGTGAAAGCTATAAGGGTATTTTTGGCAGTTGTAATCACCAATACTCATGAAGAAATACCCTTTCCATAGTAAAGAGCTCTTGGTGGGAGCCATTTATTTAAAGCTCGTAGGAATATAAAAAGTGAATTTGTCTGAAAGAATTGATTCTGCAGGATTAGTATTGTAGCAGTTAGGTTCAAAATGTGCGTCTCCGCACTTACTGTAGAACAAACAGAGCAGAGCCGTACTTAGCGTTTCAAACATAAGCATTAAATCCACACAAACAATTTATTAGTTCCAATAAAATCAAAGGGTAAAGAATTATTCAAAATGAAGTTCTCTCTGTTGTAAGCATAATTTGCACTTCAGCATAATTTCAAATGTTGTCCTATTTTCCTTAGACAAAGAAAACAAGAACCAGTCATCATTTGCACTTTTTGGATTATAAATCTTCTCCCAGAATTGCTGTAGCTTTTTAATTTCCGTTTCAATCCATTACCATTAAGGGATTAAAAAGGCCGATGGCTTAAAGTTTCTTTAAACTGCTTTCAAATTCTCAGTCACTGGGACATTAAATGATTTTCTAAAATGCAGATTTAGAGAGGAAAGACACTGAAAAAAGGCAACAAGACCCACAGAAAACCTGCCGCATATATTGAGGACACCTTGCAATTAAGATCCTATTTTCTCCCTAATGCACAACCTCTCTTAAAACCAAGGAACAGAAGCACAGGGAATCTTACTAAAAAGAAATCAAGCTGTAAAATGGTAGATACCTCTTGAGTCAGCACGGTATCTAAGCATGTGCCTAACTCTAAAGCACATAAAACTTAAACTCAGTGCACTGGAAATTCCTAAGTATTTTGCTGACAATGGTCCATGGGATGGGTGGTAAATGTCAGTTATCATTAACATTTTTTGTGATCAAGAATCACTGTCAGCTGACACAAATACCAGATTTTTCTCCTTATACCAGTGGAACCACACCAACTTGTATTAGCCGAGCATGTAACTAAAACACATCAAGCTGTAGACTTTTTCTTAAAAATAGCTGTATCTTCTCTGTCCATGAGAACTAACCCATTCTGCCAAGAAACCCCCACCTCATCTCACACCACTGGCAAATTTGCTGAACAAACTCTTTTTTCCCCTCTCATCTACGTTTTCAGAAAGACAAAGCTGAGGCAAAGGAAGGTACAAATCTGCTAACTCTTGCATGGTATTTTTTGAAGGTTGGAAAAGTAAACTGAACACTATGTGATACTGCATTTAGTGTATGTCAGTATTTGTTTGAACTCAGAAGCCTAGGAAGGCATGCTAGCAACCCTTACGCAAAAGCAGGATCAGACTGGAAGTTTGTTTATTTTTTGGCTAAATGGGGGGAAACGGAGGGAAGGAAGTCTTTGTGAGAGGTAGTTTTCTAATTTGCTTAAAATCTTACAAAACAAATGCCAGATTTTCACCACTATTTTACGCATTATTCTGTGGAACTCTAGAGATGACAGATGATTAACTCAGAAAATGAAAGTCCATCTCACACGGGGAAAGAGGAGAGGGTATGCTTGCTACAGAAGATCTGAGTAAACATCTTTGAACCTCGCTGATTCTTCAACCTGATCAGTGCTGGTCAGAGCCTTTGCAGGCTTTTTGCTCCACTATCGTCCCCCAGTTGTTAACACCCTTTAAAGGACTGTGATGACTGAGTGAGCCCAAACGCCAGCTTATGCCAAGCCTGCTGGTGCTGGCTGCAGAGCCAGTTCTCATGCCCCTTGAGCTGTGCAATGGGATGGGAGGCAGAGCACAGTAAGGTCACCCATTATTTTGAGGCTGAAAAGCACAATTGTGCGTAGATAACGTTTCACCAGATTTTTCATTCTCCTCCAGAGGACAGAATCACCAATTCCTCTTGGAGCAGCCAAGAGAAAAGATTTCACTCAAAAACCGAACTGTGAAACAACATATGCCATCTTACCTTCCAAATGTTCTGTTGTAACCAGTCCTAATGCTACCATGAAGGCAATTTTCTAAGGAAAAAATAAACAGGGGTTAGATTTTCTACTACAACAACCATGGTGGAAGTAAGTAAATAAACAAATCTAGCGTTGATAGAATAAACCCAGTAAAGGTCTTTTAGAAATGTGTCTTATTTGAATGCATAGTAATATGAAGAACTTTAATTGAAGATTTGCTTCAGATATGCCTGGTCAGTCACGTCCTACTTCTATGACTATATGAACTTTAGCAGTTCAGAGACTTACGAAGCCAATGTGGTATGACTACTGATTTTATACAGCACATGATCAAAATTCAGTCAATTCAATCAATTCAGTTTCATATTGCCAGCTGCTTTGTTACTCCACTCTAGAGAAGTAATTGTGTATTATTACTACTATCTGGACATGACACTGCTTTTATTCGATGTAAGCAAGCTGTATGAAGTAAAACAAGATATGATACACTTCCACTGAACTTTACAAAACTAAACAAGACATCTGAAGCATATTGAGTCTCCTCCCCCCAAAAAAACTTTCAGAAATTTCTCTTCCCAAGTTACAGAAAGAATATCATGCGCATGAATTATGAAGAGGTACACTGAACCAATATTTTCCCTCAATGGGGAGTGAACAAACATCTCCCACTGACACTGGTGAGCTCATTTTGCAGTGAGGAATCTGATCTAAAATATTACTCAGAACTCTTGTACACTATATACGCACAAAACGCATCTTCATACTAACAAATCTTCAAAACGTGCCGATGAAGTAATAGGGCAAGTACTAGAGCAGATTCTAAATCTTCTGTCAGTGATTTTTCATTGGGAAATTTTTCCTTGCGGAAGCAGTTTTGCTGAAGCTTTTATTCCATCTTTTTGATGGAAAACTGAAATTCTGCTGTGTTGTTCCAAGCCCAAACTGAACGGAACTCCTTGGGTTTGAGTCACATCTGTGGTACTGTGGGGCCTTGGGGATCTCTTCCTCTTTCTGCTGTGCTGAACAATCTTGTTGGATCATGTTACCCACGTGGCATTTTCACGAGGTGCAATTCCACAGGAGAGACAATCTGACTACGAACCCCAAGCTATTAGGAAATCCAAGAAAGCAAAGCCCACAATCCAACTCTGATAAAGCATCCAAAGACCATAGGAAGATGCAATTATCATACTCACCCAAAATAAAATGTGTAGATTGAGATCAAACTAAAATACAGTGTTTAAGAGGTAGAAGGTCAAAACATTCTGTTTCAATCAAAGAAGTGTCAGGAGAACACGTTTCAACACTTCCAAGTCAAAATTAGTTTGACCTTCTTGTTTTGTGAAAAGCCTTTTCACTGTGAAGTTTTGTAAAACAACTTTTCATTTCGGTTCAGGATAAAATCAGCTAGTAAGTCACCAGAACTACAACTTCCTTTGCAATTCTGACTTTCACGCAGTGAAATTGTGAAAGCAAGCACATCCTCATTTCGTAGATGAAAAGATCTAGCTATGGGGTGGGTTCTTCAAAACCTGAGGATCAGGATTGGACATATGTGAAAATATCTCTGTCAATCAGGTGAACTAACAACATCGTAAGACACGAATATTTTCTTTCCATGTTCTCCTAGTACGTAATTCTCCCTGTACATTAAAAAATGGTGATGTCGAATCTCATCACTGGCAATTTAGTTATATTCATGCTATATTTCTGCCTTCCATAATTGTGGCAATGACAAGCACGCGTGTTCATTTGCATGTCAGACCTTGATTTCAATAACATTCACCCCTTACATGTCTAAAACACCAGCTAGACACAGTGGGGGCTCCACACACGAAGGGAAAGATGAATATTTGATCCGACATCCACTGTGCAGATCTGAGAAGAAAATCAGTCAATTGAGTAGAATTACAAGCTTCACCTCACCCCCACCAAAAAGTAACTTCGTGGCAGGATACGTCTCGGTGCTCTGAGCAGAAGTAATAACAACATTTAGGTATAGAATCAGAAAGTTGGAACGGTTAATGTGTGATTGTATTTTCGCAATGGAGCACAGAATGCCTATATTACCCAAAGATCAATCTCCAAGGGGAGCATACATTTTCTGACATCTCAACTAAAATTATTTGAGTACTGGAATGCTCGCTAAACAATTTCCTCTCTTCATACTAAAATTATTTGAACACATATAATAATTAAATGTAATGACAACATACTTGCTTAACATATGAAGAACCTTCATAAATGGACTTGATAATTACCTCACTATTAAACACAGGAAGGGATAGCTTTTATAGATATTTGAAAGATGGTTTCTTTTTTAAAAATCCCAGTAGAAGCTGTATTCTTTTTAACAAGCATATAATATTTACAGCATATCTGTTTTTATGGGTTGTGCTATTTCACACTCATGTGGCTCGTTGGATTCAACTCAAAATACTACTTCCACTGCAATGCTTTTCTTTCAAACACCACAGAGTATATTGTTTCTCCTCTGTGCAGGAATCCACAAAACTGAGGCTTCAGTTTCTCCGGATTTTCAATCCAGGCCCAACACTAGCATTTGGTTCACAATCGCAATGTGACCCCCTTGTCCTTCTTAGGTGGGATGAAAAACACTGTTAGCTAAATAACCAGCATTCATGGCAGTAATTTTTCTTCTAAACAAAAAGCTGCTAGAACGTTCTGGAAGACGTTGCCAGAAATATAAAATTTTACTTCTATAAAATTTTTAAAAAGCAGGAAGTTTTGGGCGGAATTCTGATTCTTTCTGTCCCCTTTTCAGGTCCTTTTAAGAAAAAAACAAAACCAAAACCACCCCACACTAACCACCCAGGCACTTGCCCCCCAGAGGAGCACCTCCCTTGCGCAATTCCTTCACTTCTTTGCAGAAGTCATTCTGGTGGGAGACGGGCAGTTATTGGTCACCATTCCCAGCAGAGCCCCGCTGACAGCAGGGAGCGGGTGGCCCGCTCCTCCAGACCGCCCCCAGCCCCGGGGGGGACTGAACCCTCACGGCTCATATCCCAGGAGAGGGCTCTGACCACCGGACCTGGGACACCCCAGCTGGCCGAGACCCTCCATCCTGCTTCTGGGAAAGCCACGCCGCAGCCAGGCGTCCAGGCACCCTGGCTGCAAGACAGCGGATGCCAAGAGGTTTGCTTTAGTCTAATGATGACGGGGAAAGGAGAAATCTTCGGCTTATGCAAAAGGCGTACGTATTGCAGGGGGCCGTGTCCAGGATCGGCTTCACGAAAAAGCCAGGAACAAGAGACAGTAATTATCCTCAGGCTTTTCTGTTCCTTCAGGTACGCTCAGTAACTGCATGTGGGACTCCTGGCTACTGGTACGTCTGGTGATTTCTGGTTTATTTGTTTTAAATTTTCAATTTAATTTGTTAAATCCCAGTCTGTCACGACTAACATTTACGTAGAGCCATTTTGGAGTTCCTGCCTCAGTTTTGTGCTTTGAAGATAAATAAAGGTGTGGAGAGAAGTGCCTATAAGAGAGTGCTTATTTTCTTTTAAAAGATATCATGGTATCTTTGTTACTCTTTGCCTTAAATTTAATCATCTGTTTAAAAGCCATGAGTGCTTTTAGAAATGCGCAGTATGTCTTTTCATGAAGCAAAACAAAGATTTTTACAAAACCATTTCATTTTGTAATTACATGTTCTATTTATGTCATTACATGTATTTACACTAATTATGCTGCTAGTTCTAATTACACTAATTGCATAAATACATGATAATCAACCAAAGTTTACTTTCAAAGAACAAAAGAAATTAACTCTAGACCTACGTATTTACAGCCGTGAAACAAATCTATGAAAAGAAAAGAACTGTCATATGTAAAGGCATAGCTTCAGCATCCTACCCACAAAATTGTGCTTGCCGAGACCTCGGTAGGAACAATGTTCTTGGTTACGAAAAAGGCAGTCAGGATATTCTAGTTAGCAATTTAATGAAAAGCTCATTAAATTTATGAATGCTATACCAAAAAGTGTGCCCAGTCCCATGGTCTCTTCCTGCATCTCTCTGGAAGATTTTTGCTCAATATTCTTTCCGAAGGCATACGTTACAGGCAAAGAAAAATGGATGTTTTTTCTAGCATTCTGTTTTCAAGCAGGATCTACTAGCCTTTTTGCCCATAAGGTGCTACACAATAAATAATCTTTCGGAAATACCTCCCTAAACAAAACAGGACCCTACAGTCCCATCATTCAGTGGCAATGAAGATTCATATGAGGGTCAGATTTTAAACTTGAGAGGTTTCCTAAGTGTGGTTCTGCAGAGCTTCTGCATAAAGCTGTGATATTCTAGGCTAAAAGCCACTATTTATCCTTAACACTGTTTTAACTATATGAACCTCTTAAAATGGTAAAGCAAATGTGGACCACCCACATGCCTCAAGTAACATTATAAATTTATATTGTAATAATCTTCTTAAACCTACACATGCAAGGATGCTTTCATGCTACACATTTATTAGACTAGTAAGGTTAAGATTTCACATGAGCTGAGCATTTCCACAATAGCAGTAGATTCAGTTTGTATAACTTCTCAAATTGCCTCAAAAGTACACATAATCTAATGTGAATACATCTAGTCAAAAACCAAAATGCCTGTTAAAGAGAGACACCATTTCTACAAGGGCTTCTGATTTGTATCTTTAGTTTACATCGCAAATATAGTTCATGAAAGAGATTTAATCTTATAACCTGCTTTCTACTCTCTTACTCAATTGGAAGGATTTTAATGTTTTTCAGACCAGAAAGAATCTGTGTACATGTGGGAAGACATGTACACAGCAAATGCAAGAAACTGTATTGTTAAATACAATCTAAAAATTGCAAGATTCATTACAGAGAAGATGTAAAAGCTCAGCTTACAAAAGAAATGTTAATTCAACCTCATACGCAGCCTGTAAACCCAATGTTACATATTTGGTAACATAAAGGAAAGTATCTTAAGCTTGTATACACCTTTCACAAGAAATACAGCTATACCCACACAAGGTGCCTAGATTATTATGAGACCTGCAATTCTTACATTTTGTGACACTGGAAGGTTTGAACGATGCAAACCAAATTTGTCAGAGCACCTCACTGGTAGGGAAATCACTCCGATTGCAGCGATTGGGTAGAGAGATGAACAGCTGGCAGAACTACGAGCACAAATGCAGTAATTACATATGCACACAGAAAAACGTTTAGAATTGGCCCCCGTAAGTTAACCATACTGTAGCTCACTTATTAAAAAAAAAAGAAAAAAAGATCACCTCTGGATTTTCCTCCTTTTTCTTTTTGGTAGCAGGGGGTCCCTGAGCTGACTCTTCAGGAGGTTTCTTTGTCTCCACTTTACTTTCTGTCTGGGTTTGGACTTGAGGCTGAATAATGATAACCTAAAAGACAATGTACAAATAAAAGAAGAGAATTCACTATATGAAACTGGATTTTTCTGCCTGAAACCTTTGATTCTTCTTTGAAGACAACAGACAACAAACGCAAGTCGCAAGCCAAAACCATAAAAAACTGGATACCTAAGCTAGGATTCTAAATCCACACTTAAGTTTCTAAAAATTAATTTTTATTGGTGCATTATAAACCACGTGCAGCCTAAGGGAGCCACTTGATCAGTGCCTCTGAAAATTAGGACACTTTCTATTTAGAGGACTTCTGAAGCTGACTCAGCAGCCTAGCTTTAGCACTCGTGTTGTCAGTGATTTTAAGCTCTTGCTTTTGATTTTATTTTGTATACAGGTGGAAGAGATGGTATTACTACACATTCAAAACCACAGCCTGATCTCAGTCATACCAGTGTTATTTCAGAGTAAGCACGTGTGGATGGGAAGGAAGATACTCCTCAGTGCTACTCACGTAACTGAGATCAGAGTTCAGTCCTCAGCATTTATGTGTTATGAGCAGTGGATGTCCAGTTTTGCATAAACAAAATAAACTATATGTGTTTTAAATTAAAATTAATTCTGGTTTAGAACCTATAGGAATTACTACACAGATCTCTCATACATGCATGTACGTTAGTATATCCAGCTGCTCATACTTGAATTACCACATGAAGATTTACACGGTGCAGATACCATTATCTCAGAAGCTATTAAATTAAAAGGAATGAAGGACAATTTCTGACCACAGAACTACACATGTGACTTTATACCCATAATCAAAGCTTCAGGAAGGACTAAGGAAGACCTTCCCAAGCTCACCTTCTTGATGAACGATTGAATTGGATTTGAACCCTGGGCCTTTTCCTTCTATTTCGTTGCTAAATTTCAATTAATGTTATTTAATTGTTAGATATTTTATCTCAACTCAGTCACTCTAGAAGATTCAAGAGCATAAAAAGGGACGGTTTTCTTAACCAGCAGCCAGTTTAAGTAAGAGGAAAATAAATTATGTTAGAGAAGTGGGGAAGAGATGCCTGCTTTTATTTATCTCAAAAGCCATCCTACATCCTGTATTCTTTTTTAGCACTGTATGAGAACCTGTGCTGCCAACAAGACCCAAAGTAGCAGGATCCCAGTAGCAAATTACAGCAAATGTCTGCTAGGTACATTGGCAGCCTTTATTGAATCTGTTTCTGGTACAAGAGTGGTGAAGTTCTTGCATTTCAAAGCTGAAAAGCAGTACAAAGAGGAAACAAGTAATTCGTAACTTGATTTTTTCCTACCGATTCATCTGCTGATCAGTTTTGAAACCCTGAGCTCTCATTTCGTTTGGTCTTCCCCTGTAAGTGTAGAAGGGAATGCCTGATTACTTGATATACTCCCCCGGGGTCAGTCGATATAACTAGTATCACTGTATAATTGAAGAGGGAGTCCACAGGAAATTTGAGCCTGCACAGAATTCAGCGATATTATTAGTGAGGATTGGTTTAAGGAAATGGAAGATCATACGGTCCCATTAATGTCAGGCTACATAATGATGCATTTTGCTCCCACTAAAAAATATGCTTGTACACAGATAAACGTCTACTAGCGTCCATGTGTCCCCTTAAGAATTTTTCCATTGCTTTCTGATTATTTTCTTCACAAGGAACCACTGACACCACTCTGCACAGGGCTGTGCACTCCCAGGGGAATGTTCTGCTTACATCTGCAACGTAATTCCTGTGTTTGATAACCAAAAAAAAAATGCCGTGAAAAGCAGAACCGACCTTGCTGTCGGCACTAATGAGGAGTGGTTGCACTTTAATGCTATCGTTGACCACGGAGACAGTCGCGCTGGTGCTGATAGGAGTTGCATTGTTGGGGGAGGTGGAAATGATGGCGTACGCCACACCTGCACTGCTCAGAGGTGATGAAATAGCTGTAGACTCGGTGACACTTTGTGACTGGCTGTTAGGCGTCTGTACATGGCTGACGGTGTTATTGGCAGTCGGGAGGGCAGGGCTGGGGTTTTTGATGCTGACGACGGTTGCCTTCTGGAAGGTAGGAGGCTGCTTGGAAGGTTGGTCTCTGCACGGGGAGATAGGGAGGCTGTCTGGAATCAGGGTCTTTGGCCTAACCTACGAACAGAGAGTTAGACGTTATCAGGCACAGTCTCGCACCGCAATGAACAAACACTGCACACATGCACTCTCCCAGGAGAATCTCTAATTGCATTAACCATGGAACAGGAGCATCTAGGAAAACATAATGTAGCAACTCAAAGTAGCCAGCCATTCATTTACTTGTAGATATATTCCCAGCGCTCCACAGCTGGGTCATTTTGGAGTCCTTAACTCATTGCAATGCTGAACAAGAAGGGAGGAAAAAGTCAGTTCCCCACTTTTATTAGCACACATCCATACAAATGCTACTCCAAGTAGTCACATCCAGTTCTCAGCAGGGATGTTTTGCCAAAGCCTTTGCAAAGCCTTTGCAAAGAATGGAAATCCCAGATGCAATAATTTCCTGTTCTGAAGGACACAACGCTCTTGCTATGAACTGAGGAGTGGGAACTGAATCATTAAGGGAGTTGTGGGAAAGCACTTACAGGAACAGCAAGTGTATGCATTTATACTGGTGGATCAGTGAATGAAGATCCTCACATTTTGAAGATGTGCCATGTCTAATGGAGAGGAGATCAATCACGCAATCACTCAGCTCACCAAAAAAAAACAAGAGAGGGGAAGAAAAGAACCCCACAACCATCGAACTTCATATTTTGTTGCTGTAGGTAAAGAGCTAGTTTGCAGCTGCGGGTGGATGCAGAAGGAACTTCCACCGGTGGAGGGGGAAACTGTTTGCCAAGATTTGCGAAGGCTGCGGCTTTACCCAGAGCCATGAATGATAGCGGCGAACAATTGTTTTCAGCTAATGTGACGTGTTTCCAGTGGGGTAATTAACGTCACCCTGTCAACATGGCTCTGCCTTAACAACATGTTAAGTACAGTTCCAGGATTGAAAATAAATAATTTAAACTGTTTCACATGAAGTTAACTTCACTCCCAGCTTATTCGTTAACACGGCCAGATAAAACAGTCGGTTCTCTCTGTGCTTATTTAGTCCTGTCACTTCTCGCACCTTCCATACTGTGAAACAAAATGACAAGTTGTAGCAGACAGACATGGGAAACAGCTGCCCGTGTCACTGCGCTGTAGTCTACAGGAGCCCTTCCAATGATGCCGACTTCAATCTTGAGCCTAAGTAAGCAATTCAATGAAAGCGCGGGGATTTACTGATGTGCAGAAAATCATCTCTCAAGGCTGGCCATCATCCTCGATCGTGTCAAGGAGGAGCTGTGCCCGTTTGTCCCTGCAGCAAATATTAAGGGCAGCAACACAGGCATGGCGAGCTCTTCGTGTTTTGGTAACTCGGCCCTCAATTGCCGATAGGATCCTGACACCTACGAGCAGGGCAAACGTCTATTAGAGGCACAGTCCTGCTCGGGAGTGTCTAAATTGTAAGTAACCAAGGCAGATGGAAAGTGAAAGAGGAAAGAGAGCCGAAGAAGAGCAGAGGGGAGGGTTTGCCCGAGGTCCTGCAGCAGGCTCGTGACAAAGCCAGGAAGCCGCTGTGTTCGGCTCACGACGTCGGGGTAACACCGGAAGGCCCCGTAGTCCCACTGGGAAATGACACAAAACTATGCTAAACTATGACTAACCAGTTTCAAGATACACTGACAGTAACTGAAGGGTTTTTTGCTCTTTTTCCTCCATCCAATCACTTTATGTAATGATTATTTGATTTATTTAATTAAGATACCAGACAAATACCCTGGCCAAGTTGTTTAAGAGAGGAGTCTATAATTAGCTTCATATCCATAATTAGTTAATGGTCCTATTTTCAAAAGCAGTGCACAGAGGATTGGTTTAAACCAATGGCCCAGGCATTCGGCAAAGCTAAGGCTTCTAACATAAACAACAGCTCAGTGCAATGGGAGACATGATACTTAAAGCAACTTGTTTATGTCTGTATCGGAGTCAGTTATACAAGCAGATCTTGTAATATCTACGTTTATATTTTCATAATAATATCCTTTCCCTCCTATGTTATATCTTACATAAGTCTCTCATATGTAAGCCTTTAACAAATTGCTCATGCTCATGTGCTCGGAGACACGTTCACAGAAATAGTATCATTATTCAGAAAAAAAAGTCTGAGAAGCTTGGCAAATACAGTTAAAATGTAATAACATGGCTAAAAAATCCAAATTTAATTCTTAGTTGTTTGGCTAACATCTAAATTTTACCATCTCTCCTTAAAAAAAATTTATTTTCTTGTAAATTAATATAACATCTGTTACCAACAGAAATACTGTAAACACACAGATAAGCACATATATACAGAGAAAGAGAGAGAGAGAGAGAATAAGGAGTAGTTCAGATCAAAGATTCAATAGAACAGTCACTTAGAAAAAATCAAGTCTGACAAAAAAATCAGCTCAGGAGTTTTTCTAGCCAAAAACTGTCATGTAGTCTACCAGGATCTACTGTATCTGTCACTTTTAATTGCACTTTTATATTTAATCAAAAGCCTAATTAAAACTAAATGCCTATATATATTCCAGCTATATAATCATCTTTTCTACACTATTACATATATATATTGACTGTCAGATGTAGTACCTCAACGAATCCTATACACACCCTTAATACACGTTCTGCAAGTTGTGGATGAATGCGTATTACTTCGCTATAAAATAAGCTCTTCCTGCACAGACAATTAAACAGGCTTAATTTTCCAAAGTAACGTATTCTCCATAAAGCGCTGCATACTGAAATAGCGGACACGATTTACCAAACCGGTACAGCACAAGAACATATGCTGGGCGTTTTCTGCCCCCGTGTGATACAAAGGAGGTATAGCGGTCTTCACAGTCAGCCTCTGCAAATTCCCTGGCAAGTTCAGCTAACGTTGTGAGAGCATATTTATTTGCAATTATAGAATAATAAAAAGGGTTGACGACAGAAAAAGTTTCAGGTGCTCCTGAGTTAAAGCTAAAATAAGTTAAAGTTAAAATATTGTTTATTTCTACAGCCCGCAGGCGTGAATCCAAATCAGAAAGCAAGCATAGAAGCCCCTTGTGCTCCAGCACCTACGAGCCTTCCCCCCTTGAATATAAGCACTAAGCCTAAGCACTTAATCAACAGCTAAGTGAAAGACCTTTAGCAGAGTTTCACGTTAAAAACCAAACTGCTAGACTAACCTGTGAGAATAAATGGTGTCAGCTGGGAAGAAAAAAAAATGAAGGAAAGAGCTAGCGTCAATTCCTTTTCCTCACGGCAAAACTGTAGCTTAAATTTGGGAGGTGAAAGGGGGACAGTGGCACTAGCAGAAGTTTGGAAGTTGACAGTCACCGAAGAAGAACTGGAGGAAAACTAGGGCAGGGCACGGACTGCATTTCACATGCAAGGTATCAAAAAGACGTTTTCTACTGAAAGTAGCACAGGTTGGATGGCACCGGTCCCCTTTACAACAGCCACAAAAATAAAAGGCGCAAAAGTTTAGCAAAGGAGAAGGAAAGAGAAAGAATAACAGACAGCATGTATGTTACCAAGTGAAAACTGCAACTGTTGGCGAGCGCTGCAAATAACAATCCTCCTGTAGCTCAACCCTCCTCTCCCCAAATATCTTTCATTTAACTTCTGACAGCTGTCAAAACAGAATGTGATACTACCAGGGCTCTAAATGCAGGAGAAGAGAGAGATGCTTCTTGAATATAATGATTTCACAAACCCGTGTTGTTCTTGAGTTTCCTCAATACCCACAATAACAGCAACATTTGATTTTAGGCGGCAATATTCAGACACCCCTGGTACTTCTCAAATAGCCTGCAGGTGAGCACACTGTTCAAGAAGATATTCCCAGACTTGAGAATTCACTAGGTAGGGGCTGTCTGCTTTTCAGACCGGGAAATAACAGAGGGCCCAATCCTGTGAGATGTGCAGAGTGCTCTTTTGTTCAGCAACCTCTAATTTCATGTGTTTTAGAGAGCTTCAGATCAGGAGAGAGCTCCTGTGACTAACATGACTTCTTGTATATCCCGTATCATTAAGCTCCATCCAGATGTCCCTATATGAAGCCCAAAGGCTTCCATTACACCGAAACATGGTTCCAGCTCTCAAGAGCACAAATTGTTGAATACCGCAGAGGTGAACAAACTGCTGGGAGAGCCTGATGTATGTCACCATTGACAAAGGCAACTGTGATCGTGGGCAATCTATTTCCTGAGCTACATCCCATCAGGTGAGCCGCTCCCGTGCTGTAGTAAAGAAACAGAAGGTAAAAAAGAAAAACTCTTACAAAATAAGCCCTCAAGATCCAACCCAAACAAGTATGGGGGAAAAGGAGGAGAGGGAAGGAAAGCACACAATTCTTCCCATCTCTGTGGGCAATCCTATGTAGTCCTAAAGGACAGGATTTAATTAGAACAGTTATCTCTGTGAGAGATCTGCAGGTGCTATGAGAATTGTTAAGGGCAATTCTGGTAAATGTGTTCTCCTTACGGCCTAGTGAAGAAGGGAAGTTAACGAGTGCGCTTCAATTACAAAACCAAAAGGGATCGCCATCATCCTCCAGCTCACAGACTGGCCACAGAATTTCTCCCAGAAACTGAAGACTGATTTTAAAAGAAAATAAAGACTTCTTAACGATGAATTCATCACAAGCCCCAATAAACTGTTATAATACTTTATTATGCTCATGACTGGCATTTTATTTCAAGGTTGAATTTGCCTAACTTCAGCTTCCAGTCCCCGGATCCTGTTATAGCTTTGTCAGCAACACCGAAGAGCCCTCCCCCTCCCCAGTATCAGATATCAGCTGGATCGTGCTCAGCATCAATCAGCCCCTCATACTGGCAGGGCCGATCTGTATGAGAGTAAGTTTTTCAGCTCAACGCAATATCACATTGCCTTTGAGAGAAAGACCATTATTCACACTTTATTTTCACTTCACCCTTGTACTCGGAGCTTAAAAACAAAAACTCAAAATGGATTTGGCACAATTCATATGTCACAGAGGCAAAGTGCTGCGAGCAGCAGACAGAGCTTTCATTCTTGAAAAGCTTTAGAGGATCACACAGAAAACATTAGCAATGGCTGATAAAATGAGTGCAATATGGGGTAATTATATCCTTCACCAGCATGAACAGATGCACACTGACTTCAGTAAAGCTGCGTCTATTTATGCCAGCTGAGGACCGACTCTCTCCCTCTTCTTTTTTTAATCAATAAAAATTACGCAAAAGAAAAGGTTCTGCGTAACTTTACAGCAACGACACACCCTAAAATCCAGGTTGCCCAACTGACTTGAATACAAGTGTTTCCAGCTTGGCTGATTTTTGGTTCCTTTCCTGACAAGCTCTCCTATTACCTTCAGCCTGGTCTGAGACCACAGTCAAAACAAACACATTATTTTCTTGCCATGGGGGGAAGATTTAAAACCACACGTGACTATGGATTCACATACACGCTTCTTCCTTCCCCTTAAGGGGGCTACACAAAAAGGAAGGTGCTCCTCAGCGTGCATCACAAGGAAACCCCAGGCAAGATGACCCAGTCCAGCGAGTCCTGTGTTCACGTACAACGTAAGCCTCTCCTTAACATCTACCTGGAATATTAGCCTGGGAAGCCACAGAAGAATGATACGAAACGCAGGGCAAAACCTCCAGCCCGCGTTCCAATCCTGCTGCTCTGGACGGTGAGGACCAGGGAAGAGCTCTTAACCTGACTGAAACCAACAGCAAATTTGAGCAGATTTCAGTAAGGCCAGAACTGCAACTAGCACCTCGAAACAAACCTTAGTCTGTCATTTCACGCCATGAAACCCAAGAATCACTCTGTGCTATTTCCACACGTATTCAAATTACGTGCACGGTATCAGACATTTTCCACGGGACTGTATACCTACTGTGCTTTGGTATTTCAATTTGTTAGTCCTGGATAGTCAACTTTAGTATAAAGGTGACACACAGATAATATAACCCCTGTGCAATGTTAAAGAAAACAAAGCTATTTCATTTAGTTTTTCTTCTCCTTCAGCTTTGCTTGATACTACAGAAATGGAAGTTTTGCTGAGAGGGATGTTTGTGCAGGAATCCGCCAGCTCTGCTTTTTGTGGATGTTGGCATAAGGCAGTCAGGTGGGAGTTCTTTATTAAAATCGTTATCAGTGTTTTGAACACAAAACTGTATTTTCACAGGAACTTGACTGACTTTTGCTAATGAAATGTACATTTTCTCCTCAGCTATACTGCCTGTATTTTCTAGTTTGGCATTGCTGCTATTGAGTTGATGATTCATTAAGTGGCTCTTTTCCATTTGCAAAGGGGAAAACTATCATTAAACCAGCAAATTAAAATCAATATTATTCCAAAAAATAACAAGTAGGGGTAGAAGTTGACAAGGATTTCTGCTTTTTTTCCTTCTGCACAATGATTCTGTCCTTGAATATGCAGTTATCTATGTGCCTCTGAGGAAAGAATTTAATCCTTATTGTTTAGGATTACAATAGAAATATAAAAGCTAGACTGTGATTATACACACCAGTCAATAACTTACTTCCATTTCTACTCTTTTCAGCATTACAAGCCAGCTTGCTTCTCTCACAGATACTCATCTATGATTAACTTACTTCAATTTAAATATAAAGTGTCCATGAAGCCTTTAGGCACAAACGAGCGAACATCTGTCTGCTTTCCTCCTACCCGTACACTTTCGTAGGCGAGCTCTGGACTAATCCACGCAGCTGGGCATTCACTGGACTCAAACTCTGGTGTCGCTTTAAAAACCATGGATGTCATTGCTTTGCACTGTCCATCACTTTAAGAGCTTTTCCTAATTCTAGACAACAATAACGGCACATTATAATGATTTGACCAGCCTCAACTCATTTACTAGCCGAGATCAAAACACTTGAAAGACAAAATAATAATAAAAATAATGACATAAATCGTTTCTGTCTGCTGACAGTCTGAGCAAGACGGAAATACACAAAAAGCTCAGACATCAGGAGATGAAAATGAAGGTTTTAGGGACTGGAAGCAGTGCAGTAAATTCCTCCAAGCCTCTGCTGAGGTACTGCAGACAGAGAAAACCTTCCTATCCGCCTGTCATTTGGCCAGAGGCCGACCGCAAGCTTGTACAACTGGCACGGTCCAGGTCCAAGCCAGACATGGCTCTGAAGCCACATCATTTGCATGGATGCAAATGGCATCAGTGGAGAGAGGGGACATTTCTTCTCATCTTCCTGATACTCTGCAAAGCAGCATTTGACGTGGAGAAACATGAGAGTTTTCACCTGGGAAGAAGGTACCATGTCGGGTGTTAAAATGGCTTGTATCTTTCCTGGGGGTTATATGGATACTTTAGGCTCCTACGTGCAGACTATCATGGAGATCTGAGTTCCATGGAGGTCCTTTTTAAAATGTTTACGGCACTGATTGGATCTGAAGGTCTTAAGCATCAGTAACAGCCAGTTCTGCTTCTCCGTCCCCACCACCCTGGATCAGTTCTCTCATTAAGAACAGACAACTGACACTGACACTCAGAAAGGCAGAGGTAACAGAGGGAGCTACTTCGGAAAATTTGCATCTGGGTGTAGTCCCCTGTGATACACCATACGTGTTCCTCTTTGTCCATACTGCAGAAAACCGGATTTCTCATCACTGCCAACCTCTAGGAACCATCCACAAGGAACAGTTCTTATCGCACCACCTTAGTCATAGCGTCATCTGTCTTGGTTGCACTACAGCAGTGTAAAACACGTACCACGGAGCACTCCAACAAGCCCATGGCTCTCTCAGCAGCACAGGCTACCTATCAAACCTATCCACTAATGCGTAACTGAGATCCCCACAGATTTTTCAACAACGTACCGTGTTTTCATCCCAATCTTCAAAGCTCTCCCTGTAAAGACTTAGTATGAAAGGCCAAGGTGGCCACGTGTCTCTGGTGCAAGGAGTCTCTGCAGCAAGGCTGATGCTCGTATAGGCAAGCGTCTCAACCTTCTTCTCTACGAATTAAGGGCACGAACCTCATCGCTTTCTACAATAAACATTTTCTATGTTATACTCCTCTGACAGAAATACATAGCGGCATGCAATTAATAGTAGCATACCTATTAAAAATACGCAAACTGGTAAAAAGGAACCCTAACCAGAACTCTCAGCTGCACACACTTCTTCCCAAAGGGAAAGGCTGAGAGAAGAAATAGCTTACAACAGATGTTAATCTTTGCGCTTAACACATCACCGGAAGGTGCTTCAAATACAGTGACAGGCACGGTATAAAAACTTATATAGAATAAAACAGATTAACAACTACATTTATTAAGGGCTACATTTTCAGCCAGGCCTCTGCAAACCTTTCTTTTGAAAAAGCAATTTTGTTTCTGTTTTCTGCACGCATACAGTGGATGAATATTAAATACTGTTGCAAAACCCTTAGCTTGGTTATATACCACGCTGATTAAGTTACCTTGAATTAGATTATCTCTCTTCTCCTCTGCTAGCATTCCAACACATCCCCCTGGAAGCGCTGAGGGCTATATACCAGAAAGGTGCACGACATCCCTTAGGGGGTTATAGTCCTTTTCTCCTCTGATATTGTAATAATGACGTTACCCAATTCAATTATTCCTTACTCAAACAAACAATAAAGCGCTTTTGTCTCTCCACTGCACAATTCTGTGTAACTTTTTATACAAACATGTATATCTGCTAGCTTCTTTTCTAGTTTCACAAAAGGCTGACTTCCATTTAGCAATATTTTTCCACTTTCTAATGGCTATGTCTTAACACACTACACTTAAAAATAATGATTTTTTTTTTTAGACTTATGATGCAAACAGAGAGAGGCTTTGCCACAGACCAATCTGTTAACACATTTCTTCTACAGTACACAGCAGCATCACACAACTTGGGTTCTGCCCACAGGAGTTGTTTTCCTTTCAAGAAATCTTCCAGAAGCCCTATCACCGGGGAAGCCAGGAGTAGTCTCTGGTTTTGGTACACACGTGAAGAGAAGCAGCAGCTACCAGTGGAACTGCGCTCATGAGAACTATGACAAGAAATTTAAAAAAACAAGAATGTGCGTTTAAGTTTTGGGAACGTCTAGAGATCTCAGTCTCTGGCTGGGCTCACACGGTACCCAGCAATGAACAAACCCATGGTGACAAAACAGCCCCTGTCCCAAAGCAGCCTGCAGCCCAGTGACCGAATTCAGACCCTACTGAATTATGTGTATTAAAATCACTACAGAAGATAAAAAATAAGCAGCACTTGCCAGGGGAACTGGTTAGAGTCGATTGAAAAACATGGACGTTTCATCTGAAGCGGCTGTGCGTACCTGTTTCTTTTCACCGCTAACCTGCGTGATAGTCTGCTCTACTCTAATCCGCAGTGTCATGAGCAAAGCTATCCCCAGCCCTGCCTTCAACCAGGACTGGAAAAATAGGTCAGGGAAATAGCATTATAATCTGATTTAACTGCTATTCAAATCATCACAGTCTCTCCATTAATTTGAATGAGAATTGGATTGGGCCCAAATTACTGACAACAAAATGGGAAGTTTATTTTAATAGCTTCAACTGTTTCATTTAAAATCTTCCATCTGAAGAACAGAAAAGAAGATTTCCCACATGCCTTCAGGTGGCTACAGTGGATCTTAAATTTTTATGTAAACCAGTTCAAAATAGACAGACTGTCTGCACTGCAGCTGGAAATTGGAGCCCCAACCTGACGTAAGGCCACCCCCCTCCCTACAGTAGATAGATGCCATAAAGCAGAGGAATAGCTCAAGAGTAAGAGAGTGCATCGCCCATGAGTTTGAGTAGAGGACCTCCAGGATTTGCTTCTCAGAGTGCAGCGGAAAGTCTGCAGTTTCAAAACATCTCACCCAGCTGGAAACCTCAAAGGCCAAAGTAAGAAGAGAAAGACTATCTGGAATTAACTTCCTAAACATCACAGCTCATAGCAGAAATTTTATTTATTTGATCAAAGCAAAAATAACTTCATATTCTGTAAAAAAAAAAATTTAAAAAAGAAAAGAAAAAAGGTCTTCCAAAGAGGCTTGTTTTGGCAAATAATGAATGCCTAAAGAAATATTGTTTGTATTGTGCAATGAACTTGTAATTAATGTTTGTTTGCTCACCATTTAATAGCAGTTCTGCACTGAGTGATGGGATTTTGCTGCCATTTGTGAATGTGCAGATTTTGAAACTTCATTCCCCATATGGAAGAGCTCCCAGGGGGTGATATCATAAGCCCATTCAAATGAACAAAACAAATGACAAGTATCTGTACAAATGTGGAAAATGAGAAAGCTGATTATTTTACGTAAGTATTGTTAAGTGCCTCAGTTTACTTGTGTGGTATTTTCCTGCTTGACTGCATAGAGGTAAATCAAAAGAGGCTGTCTAGATGAGGAGAATGAAAGCATCAAAAATATAAAACTCCTTTAGCTGTGATGAGGGGCCCTTAAATGGAGGAGTCCCCTGTTTCTTTCCAGCCAGCCTGGCAATGTTTATGCCTCTCATGCCTACATCTAAATCTAAAGGGAGTCCGAAATCCCAAAGAAATGATGAGTCTGGCCAAAAGGAGAAATGTCAGGTAGCAATCGGTGTGCTGTCAAGAATGCGGACACTGACCTGGATTAATCCCACATATCTACATGCACTTGAAACAGAAATGCGATCTGTCTGGCTAAGAGTGAAGCCACTTCCAGAGGGCGACTCACAGACAAGTAGGCTCCTAACACGGCAGGGATCCCAAAAGGGATCCAGCCAGGCCTTCCACCTCTCCATAGACAAGAAGAGAGGCAGCAGCACATACGGACAAGATTAAGCCAGCTTAGGTGATTGCCACTGTGCCTGCCACTGCCCTGGCACAAACTACACCTAGACTTAGCTGCTTGAGTAAATAGGCAGGCATGCAGGTAGGCTTATTGAAGCCTTTGCTGCCATGGTTTCATTGCTATTAGGGCTCCTCACAATTCACCGTTAAAGCCAGACTTCACAGAGAAGGAGGTCGGGGAAGGTGCAATACCTCGCAGGACAAGATTCAGCTATAGCTAACATGCATGAGTATGGACATTGCACTGCTTCAATTCTTTGTGTGAAATACCATGGACTTCTTGGTAGAGGAGTGATGAATATTGTTTTGTTTCGAACAAGCTGTCCCTTTAATTTGCTGCTACATGGGCACCCAAAGTAAAGGTTTTAGCAGATGCCAAACTCGGTTGGACCCTGCTTGTTAGTATGCTTGGGAGATGGTGGCAAAGCTGCCTCTCAGAAAGTCAGTCCTAGAATGGTAGGACTGTGCCACTAACTCAGAGCAAGGTACAGGAGCCATGCCTGTCACCCAGGGAGGACAAAAAGGGGTTAGTAGCCAGCCTGCTCTGTAACCAAGTCCGATGCATAATAGCTGAGAGGACATGGACTGTGATAGGATTTAATTCTGCACATTTTCCAGCGCTTACTGGAAGATACTATGCGCCCCTTAACTTCCAAAATAATTTTTAATTTGACACTTGCTTTCTCAGAGCTATGAGGGAGAAGAGAGAAGAGATGTTCTTTACCATAATACCTTCGTAGTATTACATGGCCTTGCTTCCTGGCATTTTTATATTTCCATCTGAAGTTCCCAGTTCTCCTGGACCACCAGGAGATTCCTACCGACCCTCAAAATTTGCCAGAGATGACTACGCATTCACCTCCAGTTATTACAAAGGAGAGCTTTCACACCGATACGGTGCTGCAGCTCACTTACAGTGGCCTTCCAGATCACCTGTATCCAGCTGTATCTGGGGAATGACAGCTTTACATCACTGTGATTTATGGCTATATTAAATACATTTTGAAGGCACTTGACTATTTAGTTAGAAGCCAAACTTTCCACTTGTAGATGAAAACTTGATCTCTCTTAAGACACCAAGCAGAAAGCTTTGATGGGTGGAGGGAGTTCCCTACTAGGAAACAATGTGGAAATTTTAAACTTCTCTGTAAGCTTTGTGCTCCCTCAGTAAGTTTGCAGACGA
>NW_009209856.1:0-17285 GCF_000690835.1 Fulmarus glacialis
GTTTGATGCACCCCAGGATGCAGTTTGCCATCTTGGCACACTGCTGACTCCTGTTTGAGCCTGCTGTTGACCAGCCCCCCCGGATCCCTTTCTGCAGGGCTGCTCTCCAGCCACTCCTCTCTCACTTTATACTTGTGCCCCATATGACACCGTCTCAGATGCAGAATCCAGCATTTGGTTTTGTTAAATTTCATCCCTTTAATCATAGCCTAATGCTCCAATCTATCTAGTTCCCTCTGCAAGGCCTCTTGTCCCTCAAGAGCACCTCACAGTTTGGTATCATCAGCAAACTTGCTAATGGTTCATTCAACTCCTGCATCCAGATTGTTGATAAATATATTGAAAAGGACTGGCCCTAGAACTGAACCCTGAGGAACACTTCTGGTGACCGGCCGCCAGCCAGATGACCGCCGCCATTCACTACAACCCTTTGAGCTTTGCCCTTCAGCCAGTTCTTCACCCAGTGCAACTTGTCCAGAGGATGCTGTGAGGGACAGTATCAAAAGCCTTACTAAAACCCAGAAAAACTACATCCACTGCCTTCCCTTCATCCACTAGGTGGGTGACCTTATGATAGAAGGATATCAGATTAGTTAAACAGGACTTTCCCTTTGTGAACCCATGTTGACTGTGCCTGATGACTGCATTGTTTTTTAAATGCCTTTCAATAGTACCCAGTATAATCTTCTCTGTAATTTTTCCAGGAACTGAGGTTAGACTAACAGGTCTGTAGTTTCCTGGGTCTTCCCTCACGCCCTTTTTGTAAGTTGAAATAACATTGGCTAGCTTCCAGTCAGCAGGGACCTCCCCAGACTCCCAAGACTTTTGGCAGATGATCAAAAGGGGTCCTGCTGTAACATCTGCTAGCTCCTTCAGTACTCTGGGATGAATTCCATCAGGCCCCACGGACTTGTGAACATTCAGCTGGTACAACTGGTCCCTTACAATTCCAGTGTCCATAAACGGAAAGTCACTGTTCCTGAACTTGTGGTCCTCTGACTCAGAGGACCGGGTAGCCCAAGGTCTGACTGAGGCAAAATTAGTCAGATGACTGTCTTCAACAAGTATCAGTCTCATGTTTTCTTTAGACTTCCTCTTTCTCTTAACATACAAAAGCATTTCTTCTTGTCTGACACAACACTGGCCAGTTTCAACTCTAATTGAGCTTTGGTCTTTCGTGTCTTCTCCCTGCATATACAAACCACAGCTCTGAAATCTTCCTGTGAAGCCTGACCTCTGCTTCCGGAGATCGTACGGTTACTGCTAAAGTTTCGGTGAAAACATTTCTTTGTATAAGTCCATTAAATTATTTCCTAATTTTCAAGTGTTTTACTTAACAAATTAATTTTCTCTTAAAAGGTTTAAACCGTAGTAGTGAATACAGAAAATATTTTTGAATTATAACTTTCTACTTACTTCTAAAGTGGAGCAAAGTATTATAAAACTATGCTAAACTGGTAAAATTCTCTCTAGCAAGGAGTAACGGTAGAGGGGGAAACTTATCTATCATTCTTTATAATATCATCTTCTCCCCTAGAAAGCTAATACAAGGAAAGATAAAAGACAAAAAGATATCCTCCTCTTTGCTAGTCTTCTTATATGCAAATTACTTAGGCCAGATGGTGCTGAATAAGTGCCTTTATCTAATATGCCTGCAGCATTTAATTTACTCCTCATTCATCACTTTGGTCTGCATTGTCCATATTATATACCCTTCTGCTTCAGGACCAGTGCTGACAGATCCAGTTCTAGAGAAAGCATAAAAAGGCATCCTGCTTTTTGAGATTCAGTGTGTCCAGAAGCTCAATGCTATTTCATAGTTCTGTGCCAGCTATTGCATCTTTCCAGGGACTCTAGTTTATTCAATTGCCTAATAGACTGTCAACTGTATGGAAGAAGAAACTATCCCAGTCTGCTTTAATACATCCATCTAAGGCAGTCTAGACTTTAATGGAGGTTCTTGTCCTTCCAGGAGTACAAGTGCAATATTACCAGATCTTTACATGGCCTCAAAATAGGATGTTTCTGTAAGAAGTTTAATCTTCTCACTTTCTAGATAAACAGAGTATGACAAAGTTGTCACTGAATATACTTGACTAACCCTTATGTATCACAATCTATTTTTTTCCTCTTCTCTTCACCAGATTGCTCCTATATCTAAAAGAGTTATGTACTTTTTCAGTTGCCAACATGTAGACTTCTGGTGTCCTTTGAAATGTCCTAGGGTTGCCTGATTGACCTCTAGCTGCCAATCCAGAAGGGTTAATAGGTCTGTAACCTATCCATGAATACAGTATAGATGTCTCTCATACCCCAGGTTTTCTCAAAGGACACTAATGTGTGCACCTGAATTCAGCCCTTTGTCTCTGTTCTTGCTGATGAGAAGCAAACCTCAGACATGCTCAATATTCTGCAGACTTTTCTTTTATACATGTTATTATACAACATTATAAAATTAGTCATAGCTATTCTGAAACAAAAGACAGCTTGGAGAATGTCACATTCCTCTATTATCTTATGCAATTAAAAAAAAAAAAAATTCTTTAAAATTTAAAGTTTTAAATTCCAAAATTTTACTTAATAGCATTTCATATTTTTAATACTAATTGCTTATGTTTTCTTAAAAGTTATCTATATTTAGTTTTATTTATACAAACATATGAACAGTGAATCAAAACAGTTAGTTACTTAAATTCTATAATTGTAGTTGCTTGCATCAAAAATACTACAGTTGATGGGGAAAATATAAAAGTTGATTTAAGATGTGCTTGAACATTTTGATCAGAAGGTAAATTTGCAGTCAAAATATTACCTTGGACTTAATTTCTTTAAAGCAGATGAAATACTAAGATTTATCCATCGTTATACTAATTAGATTTAAGAACGAAAAGAGTTTTTAAACATGTTCCAGTTTCTTAAATGTTAAAAATGAAGCACGTTTTGTCTGTATCTACTTCATTATTTTCATAACCTTGCTTGCCTATAGAAGTTATAATAAACCCGCTAATGTAACACATGTATTATTTATCCGAGCCATTAGAGATAGTTGAACTATAGTAGCATTAAACATTTCAAACAAGATACTTTATCAAAATTAATTTTATTTTTATACTGTATCCTAATTCTTTAAAAGAACCATGTAATGTATTCAAATAACAATGGCTAGAAAAACAAAAATCTGAAAAATAGGTTATTATTAGTTTAAGTTTCCTAGTTGTTAAAATTTGTTATAGAAGAGACATATACTTGCCAGTAAACATACTATAAAGCTTATGTATTTTGACATTTGATATGATGCAGGGAGGTACATATAAACTTATGGAAAACAAATATAGGTTATAAAATATTCACTTTTTAAAATATATTGTGTGGAAGTCTTTGTTAACTATTGCAGTAGAAAACACCACAAGTATTACAGACTTTTTTTCTTTCTGTCCAAAGAAATTATATGGTAGTTTTAAAGACACAGCTAAATATTTTAGATTCAATTCTTGAAGTTGTGAGATATATTATGTATTGTCTTTGAGGAAATGAGAAATAACATGCTGTATTAATAAAGAAGAGGAACTCAGCCCTCCAATAATTTACTTAACATTCTCAGACAGGTTTTATAAGTGGAACTAGGGGACTTGTGCTCCTCCTGCAGTTTATGCCATCTAAGTCTCTTCAGCCATCTTTTATTCCTTCTGAAGAACTTTTACTTCTATATTTTTAGACATAGTCAGCTCATCTTCATCGTCTTTAAGCCCTAGTTTCCCACTACCTGCCATATAGGTCCTGCCACCCTTTATCTGAACTTTCTAAAAGTACTGAGTAGTTTGTTGTAAACCTTCTTGGTTTGTGTGATATATGTTTTTTGCTCTTCGTTAAGAGTTTCTCATGTTCAAAATATTTTTGATGTACTTTCTGTATGATTATTTCTCCCACTAGCCGAAAATGCCACTTTACTTCCACAAAGAGAGAGAAGCTGAGCATCTTCCCTGGGGACCGAAGAACTTTTGTAAAAACATATGTTGGATGACAAACCTTCTTTTCGATCCCATACACACCACCACAGGAACATATTCCTTGACCATTTTCAGTATGTAAGAATTAAAAAGTGACTTAGACAACATGAAAAAAAATTGCACAACTTCTAGATGAAATTTCAAATGTAATTTGTTTTAAAAAAATGGGTGTGTTTGCAAAAGGGAAGAGTTTGCTAGACTTACTTTTATTTTTATGGGCTATTATAGCAAGTACATAACATAATTTTTTAGTCTTATTAAAAAGGTTTGCACAAAGAAATGTTATTATATGGCATAAACGACTAACCTGTTCCTGAGGAAGCACAAGGTAACTATTTCTTTTTTTTTTTTTCAGTCTAGCTATATTTCAAATAAACTGAATTCCTTTTTTTTTTTTTAAACTCTTTAAGTATATTTCATGCCTCTTAAAAGAAGCCAAATATTAAATGGCTTTTAGCACTGTTCAAAAGTAAATTAATAATGTGATTATTTACCTTATTTATTTATAAATCAGGTACTATATCTACAATGAATAGACAAATGAATTCCATTGTGTATCTACTTAATAAGTTATGATGCTGATTCTACTAGACATAACATAATTTTGAATAATACATTATCTTAATATTTATAGATTTTTCATTATAATATTGACTGCCTGTTTTGTGCCCTATCATGAACTCTACATTCTCAAAAACAACATTATGTTACTTTTCTAACTGGATAGTGACTACTAAATTCCTTTAGTGTGCTCACACTATGGAGGAAAAGACCAGTAGCTACCCGAATATAATTTTCATCCTTTACTTTTCACTGGCCATTACAAAATGAAGAATATTTTGTGTCATTAAAAATAAAACAGAGATACTGTATGTTCCTTTTTACACACACTAAGTTTTTTGAAGTTTTTTTTTTGAAGTTTTAACTATTATTCTTATGTATCCTTAATAAATAAAACTATCAGATTTGTTTCTTACCTACACATTCAAGTAATAGACTAGTATATAAATCTGTGCTTTCATAAAAATAATACTCATAGCCTAGTTGAGTTCTGGCTTTGATTTGTATCCAAATTTCCTAAAGAACTTTTTCTATGCACAAGAGACGTACCATGGAGTCAATGTCAACAGTTTTCCCCTTATTTCCTTGATGTGCTGCAGTTAAATATATGTATTGAACACTTCTGTACCATGTCATTAAGTAGACACAGCAAAAACTAGACTTTTCTAAATGTAAAAGCTCTATTGTTTTCCAAAATTCATCCATTAATGTCAGTTTTGTTTGGTTTTCTTCTCTTTAAAATTGGTACAGATATTAGCAAAGCCTAAAGACACTTTTCATTCTAAAGAATGAGGTTCCTGTAAAGTTCTAAAGATGCCTCTCACCTGCCACAAAAAAAAAATTCAAATGAAAGGGAAAGTAATCTGCATGAAAAAGGTAACAGATAACAGTATTTATAGATAAAAAATAAAGAAATTTTGTTTTTCCCTAAACTAAATGTAGTTCACCACTGTGGTATCTAAGCAAATAACAGCAAGTGTTTTTTGACTGAAAAATCTTTAACTTATCTGCAACATAGTTCTTGGTTTTGTGTTCATAATTAAGGCAAGAACTGTGAGTATCAAGTAGCTTTCTACTGTTTACTCTTACTCAAGTGTATTTTCTTTCCTTTAACTGTTAAAACTAAACCCAGATGATGAAAAACAAGCTAGAAGAAAGCCACTTCTGTTTTAAAAATTTCTATATTAACTCCACTGCTGTTATTGCTGGTATTAAGACAGATGAATACACATCTTATATGTGAATCTCAAAGGTTTCATACATAAAATGTACCCAAGTAAGTCTTTAAGTTAGACCAAATTCCTACTGTGTAATGACTGATTTTGTAAACAAAGGTTTTAAGATAGTTTGTAAGTTGTAGCAAGAGGTTTAACTAGGTTTGCTTTTGTAATTAAAGAGGCTACCCATTCACTTCAAGAATCTTTTAACCATTCCCAAGGTATTTCAGAAAGCTCTGTGATCTAAGAAATCAATACGGAGTTTAATAGAGACAATACCAATTGACTGAGGCACTAGATTCCTTAGTAGTTAGATAACCAAGGCTTTTAGTTCTAAGGCTAATTTTTAACCTTGTTCTACTTGTGGACGTATAAACTAATACAGTATACAAAGATTTATAATCATAGGGCATTTGTGATTTACCAGCCAAAATAATTGCCAAGCAAGAACTATCTGAAAAAGAGAAAAAGAAAAAAGAACTGAGGCTGCAATCAAAATCTTTGTATTATATCACTGTTTTTAAGATCATGACCCATTCTCTGATATCATAAAATAATGCTTCAAAAATTCCTTTCACAACCTCACATTCAGCATGGAAACTTAACTATAATCATGTCAGCATGCTTATGTAAGAGGAGATAGATTCAATAATGACTATTTTAAGTGAAATTCCTCTCAACCTCTGTGTCAAAGCACACTTAAAGTCTTTCAGGTTTGTGGGGGAAAAGGAAGTGAGGCTTTCCAGTTTTGGTCTACAACCTTTTTCGTTCCTCTTTCTTCTGAGAATAAATAAAATAAAAAAAAATTCAGAAAGACCCACTCACGTACAATACTGCCACAAATCAATTGTTATATAAGAAATATTAGGGCCAGGCTTCTGTATAAGCTAAGTAAATTAGTATCTTTCTCCTATAACTGAAAACCAAACAAAGCTTGAAAGGGTGTTAAAAGCTACCTAAGGAACAGTGGCCCATTTCAGAGGAGAACTACAGTATTGCATAGCCAAGGTTCTCATTTTTCCCTCACTGTCAGTAATTCTCTGTAGCACAGTTCACCTTAATTCTGGAGAGCAAAGCTAGGAAAGCCAAGAAATGACATCAGTCCTGAGCCCTTATCTTTTCTTGGCTTGACAACCTGTGCTCAGAACTAGCCTGACAAACAAGGTAAAAATATTTCCAATTACCCAGACAAACCTAAAAGGACCATTTTCAACTAATTCTGTCATAAAAGTCTTTTAGCGCCCACAACAAAACACCCTTGGTTTCTGAAATCTGTTACTGCAGGTTTTCCTACAGTAACTGTGAAGATTTAACTTGTCCACAGACTCTTCTTTTTTTAGAAATTAAGTATTACTTGAGTGGCCACTAAATATTCAGGGCTCACATAACTTTTACTAATCCAAAATATGAAATGGACTTTTAGATGCATATATACATATACTTCTAAAATTACTTAATTAATGTAATAATGGATAAACTTTTGTGAATATTTATATATACACACATTTTATTTATACTTGTGAAAAAGCTAGGGAGAATAGATGGTTTACAGCATACTGACTTCTATCATTTTTCTGTTAGCTTTTGAGTTATCATATAAACTACAGTGTAAAATTTTTCTTCATGTCTTCAAAGCTTCTTGGAAAAATTTCCTTAAATATCACTGTCCATAAGACTCTGATCTATTCCTCGTCCTCAAGTTACCACTGCCATTCTTCATTTTTACTTGCTAACGCAGGAATTTTCTTGTTCCAGATATCACTATGAGTTGTTCCGATGGTACTATGAGTTTGAATGTTTATAAAGAGTCATGAACCCTTACTTTTGTAAGAAATTAAATTACAAAAATTCCTGGAGATACTTTGTACTGGTCAGTACAGAATGAATTATATCATCACTACTTCTAATGAATAATATGTTACTACAGATGCCAAGAGAATCAGTTTCTATGAGACCTTTAACATAGTTGGACGCTGTTCCAATGGCTAAACTTTGCACAGCTACAACCTAAATTGTTTCCTGCTTCAGAGGAAGAACACTCCCTACTTCTCAGTTGCTCAGCAAGCGCAGGACTTTTTCTGGCTGGACAGTCGGGTCCAAAGTGTTATGGTGAATGGAGTTAAATCCAGTTGGCAGCTGGTCACAAGTGGTGTTCTGCAGGGCTCTGTATTGGGGCCAGTTTTGTTTAATATCTTTATCAACGATCTGGAGGAGGGGATCAAGTGCATCCTCAGTAAGTTTGCAGACAACACCAAGTTGGGCAGGAGTGTCGATCTGCTCGAGGGTAGGAAGGCTCTGCAGAGGGACCTGGACAGGCTTGATCAATGGGCCGAGGCCAATTGTATGAGATTCAGCAAGGCTAAGTGCTGGGTCCTGCACTTGGGCCACAACAACCCCATGCAACGCTACAAGCTTGGGGAAGCTGCCTGGTGGAAAAGGACGTGGGGCTGTTGGTCAACAGCCAGCTGAACATGAGCCTGCAGTGTGACCAGGTGGCCAAGAAGGCCAATGGCAGCCTGGCCTGTATCAGAACTAGTGTGGCCAGCAGGAGGAAGGAGGTGATCGTGCCCCTGTACTCGGCGCTGGTGAGGCCGCACCTCGAATCCTGTGTTCAGTTTGGGGCCCCTCACTACAGGAAGGACATTGAGGTGCTGGAGCGTGTCCAGAGAAGGGCAACGAAGCTCGTGCATGGTTTCGAGCCCAATTCGTATGAGGAGCGGCTGAGGGAACTGGGGCTGTTTAGCCTGGAGAAGAGGAGGCTGAGGGGAGACCTCATCACGCTCTACAACTGCCTGAAAGGAGGTTGTAGTGAGGTGGGGGTTGGTCTCTTCTCCCAAGTAACCAGCGATAGGACGAGAGGAAATGGCCTCAAGTTGCGCCAAGGGAGGCTTAGATTGGACATTAGGAAAAATTTCTTTACTGAAAGAGTGGTCAGGCCTTGGAACAGGCTGCCCAGTGAAGTTGGGGAGTCACCATCCCTGGAGGTATTTAAAAGACATGTAGATGAGGCGCTTAGGGACATGGTTTAGTGGTGGACTTGGCAGTGCTATGTTAACGGTTGGACTTGATGGTCTTAAAGGTCTTTTCCAACTTAAACGATTCTATGATTCTATGATTGTATGATTATTTAACAGCACTTTCAGATCAACTCCATCTTCACTTAGGTTAGATGTGACTTTAAGGTTAAGTTTTCTGGGTTTTCCTGTATTAGTTCACAACCTTTAACACCCGAAATAGATTAGGAAAATTTATTCTTTATACAGATTTAGTTTTAACAGAAGGTCATTTCTACAGGAGTAAAACACTGAAAGACTGAATTCAGTCATTGCAGTTAAAAGAATTGACTTAAAGAAAAACTGCTCAGAGCAATTTTTCTTTTTTTTTTCCCCCAAAAATAGAGCTCAGAAGGTTCAGGCAGATTATTACCTGATAGTTATTTAAACTTTAAGGAATAGAAATGTCTGTTCATCGCAGCTATGCTATGATCTCTGTTTCAGCAAGTTCCTGACTGCAAACTGGTGGGAATTAGGAGAATATTCTGAAGATGCATTGCTATATGTCTACTCTTTTTTTTTTTAATAATCTTTCCTAGATATCTAATTCTGGCCATTGCTGGAAATAGTACAGCATTTTTATGTTCTTACAGTGATTAATAAATGACTGGTGTTTCTGTACATTTTTAAAAAGTAGTCATACATTAAAGTTTTTCTTTTCAACTGTATTTGATATACAGCTTGTCTTATTGTTGCTAACTAAGATATTTGCTGTCGGTACATTATCTTTTGTATTTTTTGGAACGCTAAGGCATTTGTTATATAAATGTTTAAATAGTTGTTCATAATTCCTATATATTTAAGTATAGGCATTTTACTTTTTTTAATAATGAAAAAATATTCCATATAGACTGAGATTAAAATTCTCAGACTCCATAATTAAAGAAAAGAACAGTTATTTTCTATGGTGCACTGAAAATGCACTCACCAGTCATCAGAGCAAATCTTCAGTTAGAATGGTCATAAATTAAAAGTGAATTTTTAGAGATTTGCCAAAACTCTAAGGGGTTTGGTTTTGTTTTAACAAAAGAGATAATGCAGATTAGCTGGGAACATTTTATTAGAACAAAAAATAATATCTGTAGTAGCAAAGAAAGAAAATGTATCTAGCATGACATGGAAACATTAAATACAAGAAGATTAATGTTGTATAGATCTTTATATTCAGCAATAGCATATTTCTGAATATTAATTTTCAAGGTGTTTTTATATTATGTAAAGGAAATAGGTAAAATTATATTTATTTCCCATGTGTTTAACATTATGGTAAATATTTCTTTCAATAAATCTTTGACATTTTCAAGGCAATGAAATGTAACTTCTGGAACAGGACTGGCCAACTTTTAACACTGATTTCTGATAACTACTTCTTTATCACAGCCTGTTGTTCTACCAGTTTTGGAATTAGTATTCTTCATGTGTTCTCATTTTCATTAAGATAATGCATGTTCATCAGGCTATTGTATGATGAACTCCTGGATTATATGAGGAGACAGCCTGTAGGGAGAATGTACAGATTGTAAACCCTACATTTTTAATCTAAAGAAAATATTTGAATATCTGTTTAACTGCATAAAGCTACTATGACGTGTACTGACTTTGGGACTTACCTTTCAGCAAATGTCTCTTTGCCTTCAAGTCTGTATGTCTTCCTTCTAGGTGTATGCCTCACAACTCTTCAAACTGTGGTCACATTTTTCCTTGCCCTGTTTCTCTTCACTTAGATTACTGGGAAAGAGACTTGCTTTATTTTATCTTTAACATATTTATTGGACATCATCCTTTTCATTCATATTTTAAGAAGCAGAAAGGGAAAGGTCAGCTCAATTCTGATTATGTGGCATCTTCATATGTTTTGTTTTTTTTTTTTTTTTTTCCTATGGCAGTGCCTGTCTCTGAATATAGATTCACTCTTCCTTGAGTAATGTTTTCACTTCTTCTCTATGTCCTAAGCAGGGAACAGCAGGTCTATTTTAAGAGACATCCACTTTACACTGAGTTAATGATGCCTGAGGATCTTTGTAGCAAGTCTGGCTCCTTCTTTTCTTCATCATGAACGCCGTACCATTTTCATTATCCTGCAGAAAGCCACTTTCCAAATACCAGGGACTATGAAAGCCTGTCTATATAAGGACCCTGACATCTGGTTTTGAAACAATGCCTGTAGACTGAATGGTCATACTTAAGGGAAAAACTTTGCCCCAGGTATTGCTGATATTCTGATATCAGGAGCAGAGGCTTGCTCTGACCGTCAGTCCTCACTGAGCACTAAGCCTCACTAAGCCAGTGATGATGGTACCTACAGCTGAATTTTTTCTTCAGTGACAGAGAATTTAGCTCAAATCTGGGACTGTCATTATTTTTTTAAAGGTAGAAATCTAAAAGAAAGAAACAAAGAACTACGTCCTCTTTCTGTGAAACCTGAGAAACTTGTCCTCCTGAAATATCTGAGATCATACTTTTCTTCATTCCTACAAATTCTACAACATTATGTGCTGCATCACTTAAAGACTTTTTCTTCAAAATTGCTTTCCTCTTTTTAGGAGTCTTATGTAATCTTAATTTTGGAACCATAGTAGTTTCCAGAAGTCTACAGCTATTGTATTTAAGTGATTGGTTATAAGAGAAAACTTATTCAGTCTTCTGGCTTCTTATGGCAGATGCAATTTCATGAATCCAGGTTCAGACAACTTATATGAAAATGTAAATGATGTTTTGCTCTTTAGAGATTCTTCTTTCATTTAACTATAAAATCACTGATTATCATGTCCATGTTATACATGATGTAAACGTTTAAGTAAATTAAATACAAGTAAATGTGTACAAACCCTGATAATGCAAAGTCACTTCCCACTAAACTGAAGAATTTCAAGATGTGTTTTCAAAATGCACAATCTTTTTCTGCCCTCCTTCCCCCTTTTAGAGGTCTCTCTTAGCTATTAAGAGTCCTGAGAGGACCTGACAAGCAGTGAGACACACTGCAACATCATAAGCAGACAGTACAGTGCTAGCGTACTCTGTGGATATTCCTAACACAGATCTCCACCTTAGGTGCTTGCAAAGCATATTGTAGTATGATGTGTAAACAAATAAACCATTTCTAAAAACCACGACTGACAAACATTCATTACTGTATGTTGATTGATAATTAATTATATTTTATTGTCCCAAACATTTGAGTATATAGAATTGTTTTTGCCTTGACTAGATTACATCATTTTGGTAGGTGACTCTTTGATTTATAAATCACCAGTAAGGGAATATCCCGACCATATCAAATATTAATTAGCCTAACTTAAAAAATATATGCTGTATTACTCATGTTGCAATATGTAGACTTCCACTTGAAGTCTATTTTTTCCTGCATCCAATACGAAAAACTTGTGACCTTTCCCCCTTTCTTCTAGCACCCCTGGGTTCCTCCAAATTCTACGTGTCTAGATCAGCAGCCTTTATTTATTACTGACTTGCAGGAAATAACTAATGTGAACTCTTGCTTTGAAAAGAAACAAAAACATATTATCAAACACTGCTCAGTAGCTTAAGCTCATTTAATGATAAGCTTCTATTTTAGTTTGTTTGTAGGCATTATTCTTAATCTTCCAAAGTGGCCAATATTCTGCTCAGGGCTCCAGGCACACAGTTTTAGTAGAATTCCTTACAGTGGACATATCCCAGCTTGCTGCAGCTGGAAATCTACCCTTAACTAGGCCTTTCTGACTGAAGCATGTAGACCTTGCTTTTAATTTCAGCAATAACAGCTAGCAGTTCTCTGTTAATCAGAGGTTGCAGATGCTTTGTCTAGCACCTCATTTTAAAAACTGGAGTATCTTCTGGTTGCTTGTTGCTCTATATTCCTTATATTCTCTTTCCATCCAGTGTCATACTTTAAACAAATTCTTTGCAGCTCTAGTCATCTAGGCTTATGGTTTAAAATTGTCAGGGTGAAGTGACAGGAGAAGCAAGCAGGCACTAGAATCCTATGCCTCAGATTCAGAAATGAATGGGTTTATATCTAGGGCTCCAACATGAACAAAAATGCTGGTGGTTTAACAAGCTATTGCCCACCAGCTGAGCAATAGAATGTGCATTCTATTAGCATGGCCCTATTAGCTGAAACCCCTGCCACTGGAGTTAGTTCTGGTGAATAGTTAGTTCTGTGAAGTTTATAGGAAAGGTCTCATTATATTGTATTATTTGCAAAATGAATTTTTTGTTTATGGACTGGGCATCCACAGTCTTAGGCAGTGAATATAGAAAAAATATCATTAAATAAATAAAAATATTAGGAGATTTATGTTGTTTTCTCTCTTTCTTATGAAATTATCTCTAATTACTCTGAGGCTATAATTGGGACCTGACTTGTAAAATGGGACCTAATCCTTATTATTATAACAACTTGTTAAGGTTTTGTACAGAAAGCACAAGTAACTTAGGATAATATGATATTCATATTTATCCAGGCTTTTCTTCTTAAACTCAGACTCTACATTTCACTGTTCTTATTTTATTTTCATAGTAATTTTTCCTTCCTAAACCAGAGAACATTTCCATATTGTTATCAGGACAAGGAAATATAAAAATGGACAAAAAACGCTCATTGTCTTTTGGAATTTAATACCTGAATTTATCTTGCCTATAAAAGGACATATTTAGTATTTGACTTTATATATATAATTAAACATGGTTTTAAATCTGTGTCTGGCTTTAAACAGATAGATAGTTCTGTTGGACTACACTTATTTAAGGCAAGTCGTTGCTTAACTATGTTGTGGAACTGAAACCATCATAACTGGAAATAACTATCCATCTATTCTTTTAAATAGTACTGCAATTTATTTTAACTGTTTTTTCAACTAAACAAGCTTTACTTGCCTTTTAGTAGCAGAACACAGAACAGAGATGGGCAAGTTCGCTCAAATCAGAGACATCATTGTTGTCTTTCTTTTTCAAACTAACCATGAAGGAAAAATCATCGATGATTGCAAACTGATAGTTTTAGATTCTAAGAGCTTTATGTAGTCTCAGCAGCCATACGATAAACTTCTCTGTACTTCTGATATATACATTAGTATGCACACACCGTAAGACTGCTAGGTCAAGCACTGCAGGATTAGAAAATAACTGAATTCCAGTTCTTTAAAATCTCAGTTTGGTTCCCTCATGTTCACTCTATGACACGTTCTTCAGTTGCATGATCGCTTATTGTTTTTCCACAGTGTGTCCACAAACCTGGACATATTTATAACACTGAAGGTAACAATGCATTGTTTTGTTTTAATTTTGCTGTTGTGTGGACGTGCAATTTATACACCACTCAAAATCCCACTCTACAGATACAGAGTAATAATGGTATCATGTTGTTATGAGAAAGTAAAAAAAACCTAATGGCTGTAGTGAGTCAGTTTAAAACAGATGTCACAAAAAAAGTACTGTATGATTTTAAAGACCTGAGTAAGGAAAATGGGATTAAAGGTAAAGTTTTAGGCTATACTCTTCAGAACAAATCATATGAACTTTTGTTCTAAACTGAAAATTCATCATTGGAAACAACAAAAAATTATTAAGACCTGAGTGTGTTAGTCAATTTGATGATGATGATTATGATTCACTAGTATGATATAACCTCACATAAAGTAAAATAACGTGATGGTGTAAGAAATTAAGTGTTTCCTACTATTTGGAGAAAATTCGGGCAAGTCTTTATATGATTTTATCATATCAGGAGGGGTAAATAAGGTTTCCTCCATTATCATATAATCTTTTATATTTGAACTATGAACGTAAAAGAAAGATTTAACACTGTATGTTTAGATGGACAAGCACCTAGAGACCACCATTTTATGCAGGGGAGAAGACTGTGCATTTTGGGTTTAAGGGGTTTTTTTAGCTTGTGGTAACATGGCCATTGACTCTCATTACAACAAAGCAGGAACGATAATTTCAAAAATCACTAATAAAGTACATTAGAAAAGAAGCTGGAGACATTCTAAGAAGCAGAAAAACAGTGGTTCTTACCTTCACTTTTTACTACTGTGTTAATTTGATAAATGTTTACTTATGGAAATGAGGATCTGATAAGCAAGAAAATCCAACTAGAGAAGAGAAACGATAAGTACAGAGAATTTGGCCTCATATTATGCAACAATTGACAGCAGCATCTCACTTCTTGAGGGACAGCTGTTTTATATGTATTTTCCTCTTGTGAGCTCTACCAATGGAAAACAGTTTTCAGGAAACACCTTGTTTTATGTTAAGAAATAGTAACAAATGAGGTATTTTATTCAGTTTTCTTTAAAATGGTGTTTTGCATGCCAGCAGGCACTTAATGTTATCTTTTTATAGCTGGAATGTCAGTGTTGTGGTTTTATCTACCCATTTATGCTATTCAACACCGCTCTCATGAGGAACTTCATGTGGGAGCAAAAGTACAACTTCATAACATTTAGAGGCACAGACCACTCTTCAGGAGGTTCAATTGTTCAATATCTGTGCCATATTGCATGATGTTTTCAAAGGAAAGATAAACACTTTGATGTTTTAAATTATCTATGAACAAAATGAGATAAATAATTTAAAAACTCATATTCTTATCTGAGAAACGTACCATAGATTTAAAACCATTTATTATGCAACAGGAAGTAAATTATCTCAACATTTGCCAATGTAGCCAAAATGAAAATGTTCAATATGTATGACGTTTTGTAAAATATGTAAACTGGGAAATTATTTGTTCTTTCCATAACGTTTTAAAATATTGTAAATCACAGTTTTTATTGAAAATAAGTTAGTGAGCATTCACTGTCATCCGTTATTATCCTCTGATACTGTTAACAGACAAGAAAAGAAACTGAATCTTTTTAAACACAATTAGTTTAACAAAACATTTTGAGCAGTTTATGTAGTGCACAGCGTGCCCAGAAGCCACATTCTGGAGTATGGAGGACCTCAAGTATCTGTGCACAGATGATGTTAGATGGTTCAATACATCTGTCTTTCACAAACAGCAGAATTCTGATTGCCCCAAATTCCAATAATATAAGAGAAGACCAAGCGAGAGACGCAAAAAAATGAGACAGTTTTAATTAGCATAGCTTGCAGCAGTCATAATACAGCAGCTTGTCAAGATTTTTTAAATGACCCAGAAAAAATGGCTTTTCTTCAGAATAAGAAAAAAGATAACAATAGAGAATATTATATATTTTATCATTGCAGTTCCTTTTTTAAGGAATAAGTCAAACTATTTTTCTCCAGAAGCTTCCATTTGTTAACCAACAGAAGTATCATTGTGGGTTACACTGCACACCTGGATAAATAACCGGTGAGAAGAATAAAACCAGCAGATTAAGGATACATGATCTACCAAAGCTATGACAGGAGCTAGAGATACCTTCCTTAATTCCTTGTCAATAGATAATGTTACTTAATGATGTATAAGTTCTTCCTAAAAGACGTTCTTCTGGTGAGGTACTTATTCTACCAGAATTACAAGCTCATATAATAATGCAATTATTTATTATCAAAACATAAAAAATATTGATGGCTTGCTTTACAGAATAGATTATTTTAAAATTACTGTAATATCCTAGTCTTATTTCTGTTATTTTCCTGTGAAATATTGGGCAGAAGTGTGATGTAGGAACTCAATTCCAAATAAAAAAAGTTTTATAGTTTATTCTTTTGTATTTTAAAGGTAAAATAAATATACTTTCTAATAAGGTTTATAAATATTGCTATAATCCAGAAAATGGTGGCTTGAGATGTTTCAGTCAGTCCATTAAAATAATGCATTTTAAAGTTTTCTTTATTCTCAAGGGGAGACTAAGGCAGAGAGATCTTCACATACATTGTAAAGGAAAATATACATACATATTAAATAATAATTGTTACCCTTTTACTCATCTATTGCACTGTATTAAATAAGATACTCTAAGAAAGCTTTTGCTGAGATTTTCAAAAGAGGAAAGAATTAGGTATCCTATGTTTAGTTGATTCAGCAGCTATAACTTGCTCAGCATCTTCAAAATTTTCAGCTTTTCTGTTCAGCTGGATATTATTTTCTTATTTTTCCTGGAGTTTTTTATTCATGCTTTGAAATAATTTATAATTAAAAAAACCAAACAACCCAAACCCCACAAGGATTAACATGTGCATTAGACTTTCTTCAGTACTTTCAATTGCTCTGGTTATTTTCAGGGGTTTCTTGCGATGTATTAATTAATAAATATTTACAGTCTTACTTTAACACCACAAATATCTGAGACCAGGAAATATTTACATTTCTGCTTTTATAGTATATTTCAAAATTCTTTGTTACTCACTTGTATATCTGGTAGGAATTCACTGGAAATTATAAAAAGTTCATACTAATTTATAAATAATTTTTTTTCTTGTCTAATTCTTTTTTCCAAAAGAAAATAGAACACAGGACTATGGTTACGGGGGGG
>NW_009209857.1:0-4350 GCF_000690835.1 Fulmarus glacialis
ATTTGTCTTCCCAAGTAACTGTTACACATAATGGACCCCTGCTTTCCTGGCAATGGCTAAACATCTGCCTGGTGAATTAATTCCTCATTTTGCTTTGCTTGCATATGCAGCTTTTGCTTTACCTATTAAACCGTCTTTATCTCAATTCACAATTTTCCTCACTTTCCCCCTCTCATTCTCTCTCCCATCCCACTGGGGGAGAGTGAGCAAAGCAGTGTGGTGCTTACCTGTCTACTAGGGTTAACCCACAGCACAGAAGTTTGCTTTTGGCTACAATATCCACATAGAGATCTGTCATGCTATTGCTCTCAGTAGATGTCTTGCATTTTGTAAGAAAATTCCCAGTTTCTGACAGTACAAAGTTTGTCTTTAGGCAAGGGTAACAAACAGACAGGCTGTTATCTGTCGGAAAAATAAAAGCAGCGATTGCAAGCCAAGCTGCCAGATAGTGAGGCCCTGGGGATGAAAGACATCCTGAATAAACATGTTCATTTCCTCTTCCTTGGCAATCTTCTTGCACTGAATTTGATAATGGTTATCAGTTTATTGGAGAAAAGCGCTCTTGACAGAATGGCTTTACACTGGTAAGCAAGTCATATGACAGAAATGGAACTTTAATTCTCCATCCCTTTGCAAAGCCAAGCAACTTCAAATCCTCATTCTGTTGTAAGGTGGTCAGTAATGATACTGCAGGTCAGTATGTTACATATAGATAGAAAGAGAAGAGGAGGAAGGAAACAGGAGAAGAGATAAAGGGATACCCATGTTGGTATCATTAAGCTGTGTCTCCCCTTATCTGCCTTTACCAGATGAGAGAGCTGTCCAGAGATGAGAGAGCTGTCCAGAGATGAACAAACTGGCAAAGTGTAATGGTCTTTCAGGGCGAAGTTTAAGAAGGATTAATTCAGTAGGGCACTATAAAATGTAATCTATCCTCATGGAAATCAGAGAACAGCTATTCTTTCCTACCTAACAGCAGTTTTTGCACCACCTTGTAGGATTTTATGATCTTCCATTGAATTCCAAACAATAAGTTCAAGCCATTGAGACAGATCATTACATGCCCTTTTCTGTAAACCTTTTCCTTAGGTGAAGGACAAAAAAGTTTGTAGAAGTCAGCTACATTTGACCTAAATTAATTAGTCATTCATTCTACAAGCAGTAATTGAAAGACACTAAATGAATATGAATTATCCACTGAAAGCTACCAAGTATCATGGAAACTACTACTTCAGTAGCAATGCTGACTTTGCAACACATTTGAAACAAGCTCTTTTGGACAATACATAAAACAGCTTCTTCCTTCCATGACTACATATAAGTATCACTGAAAAATTATGGAAGCCACTCCAAGCTGAATTTAGTGTTTCAGTCAACAATTTCTCTGTATATTTGTCTCATTATTGTCACTGCTTGCTGGGACTAAAGAGTTGGGAAATTCCTAACAATCATGTTGTTTTATTACTTTGCTTAATTTTGCCCATGGCACAATGGAGGCAGAAGCTGAGTTCTGATCCAAAATGAAAATTAGGTGCTAATTAGAGTCCAGAGAATAAGTCTGATCACATTACATCTGGGAGAAACTACAGATCCTCATAGAGCTTTATTACATATTTGAGCCATGTTGAGTAAATGAGTCTCTTCAGAAATATTAGCAGATAGCTAGATTATTTTGACTTTCCCTCGATATCTGTTGGATTAGATGCATGCTTTTGTGGGACTTGCTCTTGAAATGCCTACGAATGTCAAAATTACAAAGAAAGGCAGTAGGTGAAGACACACTAAAATGCCACCTGTCTTGGTTCCTAGGGTGAACACCTGCATCTAGTGTAGGGCATTTACCTTCACAAGCATTCCTCAGTGTTATCACAGCACAATGTTTCTACAAAGTCACTTGTTTACTGGTGCAAAACCACCAAGCAGACACTGACCTGAGAGCCTTTCCTCCTTAAAGAACTCTGTCTTGCTCTGAGACAGAGCAGTTTGAAATCCCTTAGCATGTGATGAAACAGTAAAACTGATTTCCCTGAGAGCTCTGTTGCTGTGTTTGTTTTCTGCAAAGAGACAAGGGAAAAATCTAGGCCTGTTCTAGACACAGTGGGCATTGATGAAAAGGCTGTTGTCACACAACGGGAAATGCACGGTTAACCAGAGCTGCTAACACTTAGGCAGCTCAGGATGTTTGGTCCATCCAGTCCTGATGAGGCTGCTCATTCCCCTGTGTCTCACACCAAGAGTGAGAACAACCTGCTCTGTAATATGACCTCTTGCACTTTCCTCAGGTGGATTAAGGCCATTCTACAAATAGAGGGTAGGTATAGAGGCATCATGTAATCAAATCTTCATCCTCCTTCACTGCACTTAGTGCAAAAAGCAAGCTGATAGTGAGTGGATGAGCCTACTTAGGGAAGTGTCCTGGTTCCAGCTGGGACAGAGTTCACTTTCTTCCCAGGAGCTTGGGGGGTGTGTGCTGTGTTTTGGGTTTGGTGTGAGAGGAGTGTTGATGGCCCATTAAGGCTCTGGTTGTTGCTGGGTGGTGCTTGCACTGGGGAGACTTTTGGTTTCTCTTTTCCGTCTCCCATGTCCGGCCACACGCACGGCAAGCTGGGGCGGGGCGGGGAGCACAGCTGGGGTGGTTGACCCAGCTGGCCAATGGGGTATTCTATACCATGTGACATCATGCTCAGTATAAAAACCAGGGGGATGGGGAGGCTCACCCCCGGTTTGTAACACGCGGTCGGTGGTCAGTCAGCTGTTGCATTGTGCATTGCCTGCTTTGTATATTCTGTTATTGTTGTTCCTTGTTATTATTACTGTTCTACTTCATTTTATTTCAATTATTAAACTGTTTTTATCTCACCCCACGATTTTTCCTGCTTGTGCCCTCCCGATTCTCTCCCCCATCCCACCAGAGTGGCGGGGGTGAGCGAGCAGCTGCGTGGGGTTTATTTGCTGGCTGGAGTTAAACCACGACAGGAAGTCCTTTTTGGCGCCCAACATGGGGCAGTGAAGGGTTGAGATAACAACAGATTAACTAGAGCATATTAAGGAATTTATATCTGTTAACATATTAATTTGTTCTGCACCATGCTCTTGTTTTTACTGTACCTGCTAAAGATTGGAGTTGGGTTTTGTAGTCTGCTGTGCTCTGCAGTGATTAATGATGTTTTGCCTGGCAGATTTGTTGCTAAAATGCTGGCACTGGGGGTTATGTGGTATTTGGGATTTGTAATGAAGCCGTTACTGTATTTCGGGTACCACCTCATGGAGACCATTAGCAATTATACCTTTTCCTCTGAGAGATTTTTTAGGGAGGAAATAGAGAATGGCACCCTCACTACCTTCCTCTATGATGTCATCTCCTGCCCTAAAATAACTTGTCAGTACCTTGAACATCCCTGGGTAGTTAAGATACATGTATTGATATTCCTTGGGAATATTGTTTTGGTTTTATCCGAGGTTAATAAGCAATTTAAGAATGTCATGCAGAGATCTGCCCCAAGGCTGGATAGTTATGAGTGGCAGGGTGAGTGGGATAGTATGGGAAATGCCTAGGACGGTGGGCACCCCCAGTGTTCTGGAACTTCACCCCTGAACAAGTGCAGAATCCTGAAAAATTAGTAGAATATTTGGAAAAAGTATGCAGTCACCCTGACAATTCCAGAGAGACACAAATCACTACAATGTGCTGGGGCCTGGCACACGCCTACCAAGCCCTGTTTAACACCACTCGGAACCCCCAATGGGAAGAAAAGATCTCTGCATCTGCTAACAAAGCAACAGATCCTGTGGCTACCCCACGCCCCATGGCAGGCATGGCAGCTCCTCCGCCCCCTGTGACAGGGAAGCAACCCATGCCGGTATAAGTCGCCCCTATACAAAAAAGAAAATGCACCAGAAATTCAGCTCATTTAGTAAGGGATGAAGATGAATCAGGGTCATCACGAGAACAGGAGGAGGAAGAGGCAAAACCCGTAAATGAGATGGTAAACCACCCGATCCCTATCCCTGAGTGAGCTGCGAGATATGCAAAAAGACTTCAGTCATCATCCAGGCAAACACATTGTCACCTGGCTGCTCTGATGCTGGGATAAGGGGGCCAGTAGCCTGGAATCAGAGAGTAGGGGAGCCAAGCAGTTGGGATCCCTTTCTAGGGAAGGGGGCATTGACAAAGCAATTGGACAAGGGGCACAAGTCCTCAGCCTCTGGAGGCGACTACTGCCAGGCGTGAAGGAAAGGTATCCCTTCAAGGTCACCCAGGACCACCATGGAGAAAGGTATCCAGTACCTGAGGGAATTAGCCGTGCTGGAAGTGATTTATGATGACCTGAACAACAAGCAGTTATCCAG
>NW_009209858.1:0-16372 GCF_000690835.1 Fulmarus glacialis
ATGATTCTATGATTCTATGATTCTTTTAATGTTTCACCATTTTCTGAGTCAAAACTTCTCTATGTTTTAGGTGTAGTAATACTGCACCTGTTTCTTGCTTGTAAAGTGTTTGGAGATACTGCTGCAGTTTTTCTGAGGGGAGAATAATTAGACAAGTGGTCTGAAATCCTCAGTTTGAAAAGTGAGGATGCAACTGTGTATTTCATAAATTCCAACAGAGTGGAAGTTTTTTTTCTTTAACCTCTGATAACAGGTAGGGATTCCTTAAGGGTTGTATGAAGAAATCCTGACAGAACTTGGAGACAACCCAGGACTCCTGAGTTTCAGCCTGGTATCTTTCATAGGCAATCCCTGATCTTTTTTTTTTTTTTCTTTTTTCCTTCTTTTTTTTTTTTAGCAAACAGACTACTTCTCCATTTTCTTAGTACCCAAGCTGGTATTTTTTTCCACACTCTGTGTATGCTGTAAGAACTTCAGGCTGTCATTGAATTTACTGTATCTTATTGCAGTCAAATGAGTTACTTGCAAATAATAGTCTGATTGAATTTCTGATTTTTGGTGCAGGCAGCAGAGAGCCCAGAAAGTGATAGGGGAAATATAACTGACAAGGATAAATAACGTCTCAATTTGCAAAATAGAAGCAATGTTTTCTTTCTGATATGCAGATCAACACATTTCTGCACCACCACCTCTTTCCCCCCAGTTTCTTTTCTCAAAAGAAGTGTCTTCCCTCTCTAATATTCAAGTTCTGAGAGATTGTGACTGAGTGGCTTTTCATCCCCAGGTATACCTTAGCTTCCAGTCAGGTTCAGACTGCCTCTTAAAGGAAGGCTATACTTGTCATCTGTTAGGTTTTACTAGGCTTGCTGAAAACTGAATTTGGGGTGAGGGTGGCAGAGTGTTCATTTTTGAGTGAGAAGAGATTGTTGCTTTTGGATCATTGCTTTTGGGAATAATCATCTTGGATTTAAAACTTATCTAGAGGACATGAACCTATCAGTAATGGTAGGTGATTATTTCATATTTTGCTCAATAGATATTTTTGTGCATGTTGTAGTGCTCAGAATATATTTGATAGTTTTTCTGAGTAAGAATCTCTAAATTGACTGAAGATACTAATGATTCTTTCCTTACAGCATTTAATTTCTTGCACTATAGACTTCAAGATACTTTTCAGGCATTCCTTCATAATATAAAGTAGTTGATTATTCCATCCTTAATTCTAAGTCTCAGTACTGCATTTGCCCATTTATATAGCCAGTCCAGTTTAAAAAACCTGAGTTCTTGATCAAATGCTTTGAAGAGGAAGATTAGTTTGAAGGTATGCATATCATTATTTTTAGGTATTTTGTTTTTATTATCTTGTACTCCTCACAGCAGCAGTACATGCTGTTGTGTGAAAATGATCACTTACTCTGTAATCCCTCAAGAGATGTTTGCTAACTGTGCAACTAACATGAATGCAATGAAACAATGAAAGGCAGAGTGCAGATTTGAAGGAGTCTTTTGGACTGTAAAAATTAAGAAGCATGTTATGAATGAAGAAAGAAGACTGTAAGGAGAGACTGCTTTGCCTTAGGGACCAGACTGAGCTTTGAAAACAAACTCTGAAGGGATTTAATCTCTGAATTCTATTAAAATGCTAAAAGAATCACTCATTCCCACAGCATATTAGACAAAGGAATTCCAGCTATATCTGTCATTACCGTAAAGAATGTTGCAATACTTTATTTGTTATATGATGATTATTACTCTAGAGATTTTGTAATAAATTCATGCCTTGTTTGTTCCTTCCAAAGGTTTTGACAATAACTGTAAATCCATGGCTAGTAACTACTGAGGATGCCAAAATTAAATGAGTGCAGTAAGTGACAAATTTTTCCGTTGGTGTCTTTCTGTAGGAAGCCATTGAATCATTCAAAGAAGCTCTGAAGCAGAAAGCAGACTTCATAGATGCATATAAAAGTCTGGGACAAGCCTACAGGTAATTGCATTCAGAAATAGTTTTAAAGTCAGTTTTCTATCTGATTGTGTTCTTTAAAATGCACTCCTAAAGCTTTACACGTTTGTTACAAAACTGTGCAGAATCATATGTGTATTTGGTAGCTTCTACAGCTAGTATGGCTATGTCACGATATGTTCAATATAAATAATTTCTAGGTTTGCTTTGTATTTTTAATTCCGTCTCCCATAGCTCTTTGAGTCTCCCAGACTCAAAGGTTGGGTAAATGGCGGTTTTCAGTAGGATGTGTTTTAGTTATGCTAAATGATTTTTAAATGATGGAAATGTTTAATATGAACTGTTGATTAATATGCTCGTTAGTTGCCATATGAGATTATTGTGCTACTTAAATTTATGAAAAAATCATTGCATAGTGCATATCATTTCATAGAACTACTAGATTCTATTTAAATTAATCTCTCACAAAGAGACTTACAGTTCTGAGAATTTAGCTAATTTCCTGTTTAGGGTATTTTTACTACAGACATGTAGTTTCTTACCTATTAATCAAATAATTTAAAAAAAAAAAGCAATCTCTATTTAGTAAGGTAACTAGTCACTTTTTAAAATTTACGTTAAGGATAAAATAATTTATAGTTGAATAAAATATATTACTTTAAAGGTGGTCTGCAGATAATTACTAAGGAGAAAAGTACATACAGCTTGTACATAACAAGACAAGAACATAACATAGCAACTGAGTATCTCTGCCCATTGTAGTTCTTTTCCCAACTTGCTGTGTCTTGTCAGCTTTTTATTTCCTGTTTTACATTTTTATTTTTGGAAAGCACTGATCTACAGCATAGATGCTGCAACAGAAACGGCTTTTGTGTAGCAAGGGTTAAGTTGGGTAAGGTTGGTATGCAAGCATTACATGATCATGTGCTCTTTTTCTTCAGGCTTTATGCTTCCTTCAGCATACAGAACGTGCAATATTCACTGAAGGCAGTGTCATTTAAATTTTTTTTTGTTATTTTGTTATTTGTGGACTTGTGCCTTATTTATCACAGTATCTGAATTCTGAACTCAATGTAGAATCAGTAATTTCCTCATGCGTTTTTCTGTGGCACTAGTTACTGTGGTGTGTGAGTACTTTCAAGGTGTTAAATAATAGTCAGTAATTTGGCCTGGAAGATGGGCAGTTGCCTTCTTGCATTTCCAGTAAATGATTTAACTTTTTTGTTTTGTGTTTGGATGTGGGACTGCCTCTCTAGTTGGTCAGTTTGTCTACTCTGTGCCCAAGAAACCTTAATCTGAAAAAGTTTTATTTTGAAGGAGAGAAAAAAGCAAGCCTTAAAATGTCTCATTTTGCACTGCATTATTGTTTTACAAAGCAAAAGTCACTTAACCAGAGTATTCCTAATGAGCTTAAATTTGTTGCTTTTATTCCTTCTCACTATCCTCCAAAAGTTCTCTGATCCTCAGGAAATAATAGGGAAAGGAATGTAAAGAAATCTACCTCTTCCTTTTTTTTTTTTCTTTTTTTAGAACTTAATGTACAAAGCACAATTACTGTTGACTCTTCTAACTGCTGAGCATTTAGAGAAGGTCAGAAGCTGAATAGAATATTGTTTAATAACTGAGGACACTGTAGCTAGTGACCAACTGTGATGTCTGAATTACTTTCCCATGAACACTCAGGTCTTAAAACAGGCAGAAATAATAATCTTATTTCTCCAGGGCACTGTTAACTTCAGCTGTCAAATTCTTCTTTCTTTCTAAAATCTTGTATTTTAAGTTCATGCTTTCTTTCTTCTGCATCAAGTAAGTTTCAGGTACAATGCTTAAAAATACCTTTTAAAGAATTATTTTTATAGTGGAAGTAGACAATTCTTAGTCTGATTTGTCCTTCTGTACAACATGAGTTATAGCATTTTACCTATTAATTCCTGTTTCAAATATAGTGACTTCAGTGTTCATGCATTTATTTGAAACTGAAGAGCTGTGGTTAATCATTGTTCTGTCTAAAAATTCTTTTTGGCAAATGTATTTAAAACTAGTAAATCCTGTTCGTTTCTAGCGTTGCTCTTTTTTGGATTAATTTCACCTAATATAATTTGATGTGGAAAGAATTTCATTATCTTAAACTTAAAAAAATCAGTGTCTTGGATAAAAAACTGAATAAAAATTAAGTTGTGTACTATTTCTATTTTAATATTTTTTATGATAGTTTCTCTGTGGCTATTTTTACTAAAAGCTGTCCTGCACATGGAGTAATTGCAGTCAATACGTTTTTAGTTAGTTTCAGCTTTCAAACACCATATGCTTTCTTCTTATTCAGCAGTTAAGTAGGTAGTATATTTTTTAAAATGTGTTTATATTTAGAAGTTAGAAAGACCTGTCATAGATAATGTTTTCCAAGAATGCTTTCTGTGGAAGTTTTGTTTCTTTTAGTTTCTAAAGAAATACCATAGGTATGGGTTTTTATGGTTTTTATCCACCGAGGATTGTGAAGATTTGTGGTCTTGTGGGGTTGTATTTCAGAGTACACATTTCTGGGAGTGAAAAACTCTGTGCAGCTGTTCTGTTATTACCAGTGAAGAATAGGTGCAGAATTACTGCTTTTATTAAAGAAATTTTCCATTAGTACTGTGTTCCTCTTTAATGATATCCCCTTTGGACACGCTAAAACAACTTCTAACAAGTAGTTTCATTGTCACTGTTGCCTTCTATATTCTTCACTTTCCACTTTATGGAATCGCCTAGAGAACTTGGCAACTTCGATGCTGCTACAGAGAGCTTCCGGAAGGCTTTACTGCTAAATCAAAATCATGTTCAGACGTTACAGCTCAAAGGAATGATGCTTTATCATCATGGTAGCTTAGATGAAGCACTAAAGAATTTTAAGGTAAGCAGGCCCTAAGTAAATAAGAAATTAAAATCTTTTAACAAGGACTAGTATTCAACAATTGCAGTAAAATGGACAAATGTCAAAGTTTTTCATTCTGAATGTGTACGTGCATTTGAACTAAAATTTTTTTTGTGAAGTCTGTCTTAAAAGATGTATAAAACCTTACAGTTTTTAATTAAAAATGGAATTTTGCTAAAACTAAGATACTTTCTCTAACTGTTTTGTAAATTTCTAGAACAAAGCTCTGGTTGAAATGTTTTATCTGTTTTTTTTTAAACTGGTAATTGTGTTCCTGCTAATATTTTAGTTTGGGTTGAAACCTAAAGTTTTTTTCATACCTGATAGAAGAAGGAATGCGGTCGTCTTTGTAATTTTAAGCTTAAAGTAAGCATACAAAGTTCCAATATTTATCTAATTTTTCTGAGGTATTTTCTTTTTTTTGCGATTCATTGAGCTTATAAAAATGTGCATGTTTCCATAGGTAAACAAAATCTTGCCTCTCCCCATTGGTATTAAATAGTGGCCTCATTTTGTAGACAGAACAATAAAGGCATATGTTAATCATATGTCCATATCCTTAAAACAAGGAATGAAATAAGACGTGGAAATGATTACATCCCTTTGTGAACAAGTGTGTGCTTATCCCAAGGAGAAAACTTTATGTGCATTATTACGTATTAACCTTCTATAACACAATTTGTAGATACTGGTGTAATTGAAAAGATATTTCAACTTTTAAGATGGGGATGCTCTTCTAAGGACATGTAATTGCTAGAAGAATCAGAGCATTAATTTTTGAATGATAAATATGAATTTGCTATGTGTTTAACACAGTAAATAATTGACTAACATAATGAAGTGTACTAATGCATGAACTAGTGAAGATATGGATTGAAGAAATGGCACGATGTGTATGTTGAACTAGCCAAGAATTACTTGTTATTAATATTGTCAGGAGTATGTTTTGTCTAATTTCATTCAACTAACATTGAAACTTCTGTAGTGCTGATATTAGTGCAAACACGATCTATTTTCATAACAATTAAAGAGTCATCAAAAGCGTATTTGCACTGACAGTTCCTTTTTTCTTTTTTCCCTTTAATGAAGCTGAAAATATTTTTTTTTCCCTTACATTTGCTAGCAATTTAAGTGCTCAGTATCATTTGAAAGACAATTGTGATGGAAGTGGATTTTAATAGTCAGTAAATCTTTTCATGCGGTCTTCTGACCAAACAGGTAGTTTATTTGAAGATACTCATTCTCTCTCTTGATTTATGGGTGCTTGGTTCCTTTAATCCCCTAGAGATGTCTACAGCTAGAACCATACAATGAAGTATGCCAGTACATGAAAGGTCTCAGCCATGTTGCAATGGGACAGTTTTATGAAGGCATAAAAGCTCAGACTAAAGTTATGTTAAATGATCCACTACCGGGTCAGAAGGCCAGCCCAGAATATCTGAAAGTGAAATACCTCCGAGGTAAGTTGGAGTTGTTTTTTTGTGGATTGTTTGTTTTGTTTTTTGTTTTTTGTTTTTTGGTTTTTTTTAGTTTTCTTAAATCCTTCAAGAGCCCTAAAAGTGCAAGCATGCTTGCAGTTATGACCATTTTAAAGAAACCATCCTACATTCTCATGAGCACTGTTGAGTATGTCTGTTTAAAAAAAAATGTACACTGATTCTTAATTGTTCATACAGTTAAAAACTAGGACAACGAAATATACATTTCTGTATAACGGTAAAGAGTGTTGTGATACTTAGATGAAATAGACTTATTTCTGTCTTGGAAATCAGCTAATAGCAAAATTAAATTATCTAAAAGTAATGACTTATTAAAGTCATGTTGGATAACTGACAAACATATAATCTGGTTTATGTTTTTATGTAATTACATAAGTAGGCTGATTATGCGAACAGTATTTAATTTTATTTCTTTCCTCCAGAGTATTCTAGGTACTTGCACGCGCATTTGGATACCCCTCTTACAGAGTATAATATTGATATAGATCTTCCTGGAAATTTCAAGGACCACTGGGCCAAAAATCTTCCTTTTCTAATAGAAAATTATGAAGAACAGCCAGGGTTACAGCCACATATAAAGTAAGTAATTTTCAGCTTGACTTTTTAAAGTGCTATTCCAAGGCATTATAACAGCATAAATATTTAATACTATATGAAAGTGGAATTCCACTGAGTGTAAATCCTTTTCAAAATCATAGGGATTGGAGTTGGTTTAGCTCATAAAGAGGAAGAATAAAACTTAGGATGATTTTCTTCACTTCTGTCTTCACATAATCAATAATATTCACATAATGTTTCATATTCTGTGGCCTTACTGATTAACTATTCTATTTCGTTTTTTCCTTGCAATTAATGTTAAGGAGTTGATAAGTTTGAGATGCTCAGTGTAGTGTTATGTAGCACCCTTACTAAGTTTCTTGTTGTATGTTAAATTTTTATTTTGTTATAGGTGTAATTTGCTAGATACTTAATAGATTTTTAATGGCAGCTGGGTTTCACTGGGAAAAATTATGCTCCAGAGTAATTTAAATAACCAGTATTTTAGGAGGAGGGTGATTTCAGTCAACAAAGCAGGGGATTTATTAGAGTAGACTTCAAAAATATGTAGCTAAAGGAAAGATAGCCCTTTCTCCTGCTGTAAACTAGTTTCTAGATATATTTTCATGTGTTCACTTTATCTATGTAAAAAATTGCTGAGTTAAAAAATTTATGGCTTTTGTGTATATGGAATAGAATCTACCTTTTTAGCACAAGAAGCTTTTACAGAATTACAGGAGAAGTTACGGAATAAGGCTTCCGGTTTCTATACGTATTCTTTTCTTACTTAGTGTTAAAGTTCCTCAGGGTGAGCGTAACATTGAAGGAGCATACATTAATCTGTGAACTTTATTTAGTATCACTTACTATGAGCAAGTCTGAAGGTAAAAAACTGGTTGTGACAGTAGTAAGATCTGCCATTGAATTCAGTAAGACCAGGACTTCATTTGAGGTATTGACTGTAACTGCCATGTACTGTGTATGTTCAGTGGGGTGGGAGGAGGAATGAGTGTTCTTTATACTGTTTTTAAGTATTTCTTACACAAACAATATTGATTATCAGACAAACAAATCTGTGTTTTACAACTTCGAGGACTTTTGTTGCCAAGTTATGTCTGATGCATGTTTTTCTCCTCTGTTAGAGATGTGTTATTTCAGAATTTTGAAAGCTATAAGCCTGACGTGCAAGAACTCGTATGTGTAGCTGATCATCTGGGTTCCATGATGCAGTATGAGACACCAGGATTTCTTCCAAATAAAAGAATACATAGAGGTATACTGAAAATGCTCTGTAAATTTGAGTGGGGGAAAAAAAAAATCAGTGTGGTGATAACTTAATACTATACCTTTGCTATCTGCAAATTAGTTTTATACTCTGTTCCTTTCAAGTCAGATCAAAAGTTTAATATGAAAATAATCATTATGTCAGCAGTTTCTTGACCTAATTGGGGACTGGAAATCATGATCTCCCAGATTTTATTGATGTTGGCAATTCTTTTCCTGTAAATACATCACTTTCCTGCTTCAATTTTCCTATCTGTACAAAAATGAGTATTTGGCTCTAAGTGGTTTTCTGTTTCTGTTGTTGTTTGTTCCACTCTTCTCCTTCACCCCCAGCAATGGGATTGGCCACCCTAGAAGTAATGCAAGCTGTGCAGCGGACTTGGGCAAACTCAAAAGTTCGTATGAATGGGAAAACCAGACTGATGCAGTGGAGAGATATGTTTGATATAGCTGTGAAGTGGCGAAGGTAATGGTAAAAGAAGAGAGAGAACAAGCCTTATGTTGGTTGTAATGATGATGCATGCTTCAGTTAACCAAAGGGCTGAAGTCACAGACGAGAAAATGAACACTTGCTACCACTCTGTAACTAGAAAGTGTTCTGATAAAAGAGAAGGATGGTTTAGGTACAAGGAGTGCATTTCTGAAAATAATCCGTTTTTCTTCTTTTTTAAAAGAGGGAAAGAAAAAAGTTGGGAATAGCATTTTCTGGTTGAGGCAACGCTGTGAAAGACCATAGATACATTGCAGCTTAGGCTAACAAAAAGTTTCAAACTCCAGCAACATAAAATGCTTGTGAGTTAGGTTTTTTCCTTATGAAAATCATACATGCATTTCAATAAAAATTTTTTGTGATCTCTGAATTCTAGGTTTTGCCTAAAATTATTCTGTGTGTGAACAAAGCTCAATTAAAAATATTACATGGAGTCAAATGTGTGCCAATATTAATGTCCTTTGTCTTTGTAGGATAGCTGACCCTGACCAGCCTGTGCTTTGGTTGGACCAAATGCCTGCCCGAAGCCTTAGCAGAGGTTTCAATAATCACATTAACTTAATCAGGTATGAGAGTTTTACCAAACAGCCTTCCCCCACACACTAAGGGATTGTACCAAAACTTACCATCTGTTCGTGAAACAGCATATTACAGTATTGCATGTACTTATTGTTTTGCTTTAATATTTATTTTATATTTTCTAATGGAACACTTGGGTTTTGTGCTCCTCGAATTTTGTGTTATGATATTTCCTCTTTTTCCTGAATTTCAATTGTACAACTGAGTTATAGCAAGATCTAACTGGGATCCAGAAGATGCAAATTTTTACTGTGTGCTGTTTTTAATTCCCAAATTACCTTAAATGTGAAAATTAGATTAAGTTCGTCACAGTTGTAGTTTTTGCAAATGCTGCTTCTCAGAGATAGTGGCAGAGTAATGAAACAATGCTGTTCTATTAACCTTAATACCAATTTACAATAGAGAGCAAAGACATAGTTGTTTTAGTTGTTTTCAAAGCAGGCCAAAGTAAAGCAAAAATGACAAAATAAGGTAATGTGAAAGGTAACAGTTGCACTTTCAAACAAAGGTAAAATTTAAAAGATTCAACCACTGTTGTACGTTCCATCTTCTCCCATGCTGCAAGACTCAGTATTCTAGTCATGACAGTGCTACTTCCCATGAAGTGGTAGAAGTGTGAGACTCAATGTGGCAACATCACTGTCAATCACAGGAGCAGAGTGTGTTTGTGTAAGTAAATATGTAGACAGGTTTCATCTTATTTCCTCCGCCCTGCCACGGGAAGTATTGAATCTTTGATCTGTCATTCTGCTTTTATATCTATTTCTTTCTTTTTTGAGAAGCTGTGTGGAAAAAGGAGGATAAGGGAAGCAAAGCCTTCTCAAGAACTATTCCAGGCAGAGAAAAACAGTGATATTCTAATGCTCACATACAGAGGCTAATGAGAATTTGTCCATGCTCTTCCTTCCACTCTATGGAATGGACCGTAGCAGCCTCTGCTTTACTTTAGGGAGTGGTTACAATGTAGCGTTAAACTCCAGTGCAGATCAGTAGTTGCCTTGCAGGATGTGCTGCTTCTTGAACAGTCTTAGGCTCAGGCTTCTGTCTTCCCTCAAGCCAAGCGTTACATTTGGGTTCCAAGCTCTGTCTGTCTTTGCTGTTGCTGTATTTCTCTCTTCTCACATGTACAACGCAGCAGAAACCACAGCCATCTGTACTTTGAGATAGGGATGCGTTCCATACTTTATCCGTTTCTTCCTGTTTTTATTTTAAATGGGAGAGTAAAAGCTTAATTCCTAGGTGATCTGTTCTGGCAGAAGGGCATTCATATAACAACACTTGATTACCATGCTGAAAATAACATTGAGCATTTAATCTGGAGAAACGTGTCCCTGTACAGGATCTCTGTGTCAGCAGCTCTGTTTTTCACTGGCCAAAGTACTTTACTTGTTTTCCTCTCATGAGAGAATGTTAGAAAAACTCATGATTTACTGTTCCAGCTGTTTTGGTGATTTCACAGAAATCTGAAATAAGCTTCATGAAACATTCAAAATGGCAGGCCCACAATGAATCTAATTCTAACCTTTTGGTTTTGGCTCAGCCTTGACTTTTGAGGATCTTAGCATTTTGGTCGTGCTTTTTAGATAGCTAAGTAGTAGTTTTCTGAAAATTATTGATTTGTTACTTTTTTGGAAGGAACAATAGATTTGAAACAGCCTAAATACCACTGCCTTAGGAGTTGATCATACTTTAGTACTGGATGGTGATTACATCCTCTTTGATTCTGGAAACCCATACTTGTTTGATCATTCTGCATCCCAAGTAATAGCTGCTTTCTGTAGTGATTTGTTTCTGCTTTTGGATTCCCTCCTGATGATTTCACAGGAGGTGAGGGATAAAAGAAATTAATAAATTAAGTGGTAATGGGTTTCTTTTTAAAATTATTTTATTTTACTTTTGAAGCATGTTCTAGTCCATTATGATTTCTAAATGACAATTTACTATTAATGGATTATACAGGTCTGTATAATCTCCTTCTTGCATTACTCAACTGTAAAATGGCTGCTGCTTGAAGATATTAATAGGCTACAGAGCTAGCACCTTTTTGTTGATAATTGAGATCACTTTATGGTCTTTTGACTGTTTTTCAGGAAGACATACATTGCTTTATATTTGGCTTATGATTTGAAAGTTATTCTCATAATTGTATGACTAAGGCTGAATTCTTTCTATAGCATGGCTACCTGAAAACCATGTGTAACAAAAAAGGTGTAACCATAGATTATTTAGTCTGACAAATGGCAGCCTTCATTGTTATTAAATATACAAAGATATAAGCTGTTCAGTCAAATAAAAAGTGTAACAGTAGCAGTTGGGTGTTCTTTTAGTATTCATAACAGATCTAGTCGTGCTGAGCTCAAGCTGTCTCTAGGTTTTGTTTGGTCTATGTTGTAAACCAGTAATTTCTGTGTGCAAAAATATTTGAGTTAGGTATCTGTTAACATAACCTTTTTCTTTACTCAGAATTCTTTGCATTTAAAGTCCGTTATTGTTCAGTGATTCTGATCAAATGAGTCTTGGCATGGAGGCACTAGCATTCAGTGACTGCTGAATTAAAGATTCTTTTCCAGAGTGGCAAAATGTTTGGAGAGTGTCAGAAAACAGAGACTTTTTTGTTTGTTTTGAGACAATTTGGGGACCTTTTGTTAAAAGTGTATAAGAAACATCTTACACTTCACAATTTTTGATAGGCTTCCAGATCTTAACATTCTCAAGATGCAAGTATATCAGCTGTCACTACTTCATGGGTCTATAGACAAGTGCAACTTCGGCTTACCTTCTTTCTGGCTTAAATGATCAAAGCTACCAAGTTTCATTTAAAGTAAAGAAAATGGGTTTGAAAGCTTAAGTTATTTTCATAGGCAACACAAAGATTTGGGATCAGCTAAACATTAATGATATACTCAATATTCTTATAAAAAAAATGAAGACACTCTCTGGAACACTGCTACTTTTGAATTCTTGGTGGTAGTGTTTATTAAACAAGGAGAAAGAGTGGGAATAAACACAAATCACTTCTGACCACCCACCAGAAGTCTTTTCCTGGTACTGCTGCTTCTAGATGGCCTTACAAAATGGTGGGTCTGGTTTGGATGTATTTTCCAAGATTCCACTAAAGGAAAATCCAGTTCATTATACTGACACGCTTCTGCCTGTTGTACAGATATTTTTTAATACAGATGGAAAATGATGGGACGTACAACAAGGGCAAATTATGTATATAGATTTGTCTTCATCCTTCTGCTTTCCCTAGCAGATACGTATGTGTTCTAATTCTGTTCAGTTTTTAAAGACTGATTCTGCCATTATTCTGAGGCCTACTAAAGTGTGAGACTGTCGAGTGAGACATTAGACAGGGACTTAAGCTGCCAAAAATCATTTAGAGTGGAAAAAAAGCTAGGTGTACACACCTTCCTGTGATTGACAGTGGTTTTGCTTCCTTAGAGAGCGATAACATTTGCTTTATAAAATCTTGTTTTGTAGACTGGGAGAAGAAGAAGGACTCCTACAAATGCAATAATGGTATGTAATTTTTCCTCTCAGAGTGGTTATAATCCTAGCAAGTTTCTACCAAGTTTTTAATGTATATTTTTTTCCTTAGTAGTCCAAGGGAAAAAACAACACCTTTTTGATGTTTTTCTTTAACAGTTACTACTTGCAACTGTTAGGAGTCAAAGCAAAGTTACCTCAATATAGCGAGATGTAGGTGAATAAAGAAAAATGTACGTGGACTGTCAAAGCAGATCAGCATATATATCAGCAAATATGTAAACTAGAAAGTGTTGGTTCTCAAAGTAAATCAGTGTGCAGATTGAGAATTCTCTCCTAGTTCTGCAATATCTACGAGTGTAAATAACTGTCTGAGATTATATCCTTGTACAAATTGATAATTAGATAAGATTTACTGGACATGGGCACACTGAAAATGGGGAAATATGCATGAAATGTAGTTTATCAGAGAACAACACTAATGATACATGAGCTTTTGCAAGTTCACTATGGAATCTATATTCAAAATGGGGGATAGGCTTCAGACAAACCTCTAGTTCATTCCTTTAATTTAAAAAGCATCTGTGGATAAAATTATGTCAAATATTAATGAGTAATATTTGTGTCTTAGCCCTGGAATGTTGGGTTGAAAAACAAGACTTTAAAAAAACTTTTCTCTTCTTTGTAGGGGACAGGTCATTAACATGCGGTACCTGGAATATTTTGAGAAAATTCTTCATTTTATCAAAGATAGGATCCTTGTTTATCATGGGTAAATTACTGATATGTTATTTTCCCTGCTTCATTCCCCTGGTAATACTTATTTGAAATTTACATAATATTCATTTCAGAAAGTGTGAGGGATATTTTTTTTATTTTAGTATGTTCTAAGTTTTCTTAGTATCTGTAATTGTCTTATTTCCTATTGGAAATGCAAAATTCTATTCATTGCCATGTAAAGAAACTTAAACTAATAGGAAAAAACATTGTGAATTACAGTGTCCCTAGAAACTAATAATGGTGTTGAATTTGTACCCACAGTTTTGGCATGAGTGGATCTCAACTCTTTCTAAAAACCATGATTTATTAAAGACGTTGGGTTTCCTCCTGGTAGAATAGAGTACAGTTTCTCTGAATATTGACATTAATTTATTAAATAGTAGGAGTGAGGAAAAAGAGAGAAAAGATGATATGGAAGGTAATTTTAATTGAAACTGGTGTTTGACAAGTAGTTTTAAAGAAGCAGAGAATCTGTACTACATGTTATGTAGATGGGTTGGTAGACTTTGTCCTGGAACAGAAGACAGTTGTAGAATCTTGAATGAAAGAATGTGACTAAAGGTAATCTGAAAATTGATGTTGGTATCTATTTCAAACTTTGATCAGTTTTTTATGAGTAAAATGTCTTCCCCACCTGTGGCTCATTTGTGGCAACAGTGTTCTGTAATGTTAAAAATTAAGAAACTCTTTTAGCTTTAAACCCTCTAGTTTTTCTTTGGCCTGGTAATTTTTATTAAATATTGAGTTCTGATTTTCAATCTCATTATGCTACTTAAGTATCAAAAAATAAAAGTGCAGAAAATCCTTATAACAGTTGAAAACATTTAAGTTTTAGAAAATTTGTGATAATTGTTGAAGATACGTAAGTTCCGTAGTAACCGGGAAGTCTATCCTCTATTGGGAGAAAGTTTGTTCAGAGTGAGCCAGCAGCATTTGACCTTAAACCAGAGCAATTTGTGCTGTGATTTTTAAAATAATTCTGTTCTTAAAATCTGGGTATACAGTAATTAATAAATATTAGAGAACCAGTTCAATAGGTTTCTTCACGGTCCAGCTGTGCCGCTACACAGATGCATATATTTTGAGAAGAATATTTCTAACATTAACTCTATTCTTCTTCCATCTTTCCTCATCAACAACCCCCTGCCCACACACATTCATGCAAACACTGTTTAATGCTGTAGAGTGGCCAACAGCACATGAATAAGATAAACCTGGAGTTTGAAGTTGAGGTTTGAAGCTGAAAAAAATAAGCTGAGCTGATATAGGAGGAAATTACTTTTTGAAGAATAGGAAAGCATGTGGCCAGTATGAAGGAACTAATTTTCAGAAAAGAAATAATTAAATAACTTTCAATAACTTATTCCTCTGTGGCTAATTAGGTTAAAGCTAGGTGGATTTCCAGAAATGCTACATGTGTTCAACCATTGGAATTCTATATTTAATTTTTTTCCAGTGCTAATAATCCAAAAGGACTATTAGAGGTTCGAGAAGCTTTGGAAAAGGTACATAAAGTAGAAGATCTTCTTCCCATAATGAAGGTAAATTAAAGAAAAAATACGATAAAAATAATAAAATGTATTCTGGGAGATATCCAGTTCCTCAGAATATAAGCATTTTGTATAAGCTTAAAATGAATAACTGGAAACACTAACTCAGGTTATTTCAAATCTGAATATGTAGGGTATGACTTTCCCTTTGATATATGCAGACGTGTGATATATATTTGAAAGGCTTGGCCCAACTGTGAATTGGTAAAGAAATGACAGGAAAACGAAATGTTGAAAGTAATTCTTTGAAGCCAGCTGTATCAACCGGGAGGGTTTGTGGTCAGATCCACCATAATGGACTCACAGTATGCCTGTACAGTATGAAGGAAAAAAATTGAAGATGTATGCCTGAAAGATTAGGAACATGGAAGCTCTTTTTACCTTAGGTTCATTGGTGCAGGTCAGTATGTGAGGAGGCTGGCAGGGGAAAACGGGAATAGTTGCTCTTAGTGACTGATAGCTAATCTGAAATGAAATCTTGGTTTACTTGTGCTTTGGAAGACTCAGAAAAGGAGTAGGGAAACCTGCAGATTTTCTTCTTGCTTGTGGTGGTCTTTGTAGAAGGGCTTTGGATATATGATGTGCAAAATGATTTATACTCTCATCTCAACTTAAGTAATAAGCCTTGAGCTGCGTATAAGTAAAAGGTCTTCCCCCTCTTCCTCCTCTTCCCCCACTCCCCCAAATTAATCTAGAATGAGGAGTGTGTAAGTATTTGGGCTTGGGGAAACATTGTTACAAAGTACTTCTTTTTAAAGGATTGGACAGGATTTTATTTAGAATAGAATAAAATTTGGGAAGAAAGTGTCATTCTAGATAGAGACAAACTCATTGCTTTCTTATCGGGTGTGTCCACATTGCAATTTCATACCTAAGCAAAGCTGGCAGCGTGCCATAGAACAGAGCTCTCTGACGATATATTGCTGCTACTACTGATAGACTGGGTTTGGATTTGTTCACGGCAGTAGTGCTCACTCACTGGTGCACTACAGATATCTTTACAGAAGCTACATGGCTCAAGCACTAAATTTTTCTGTTTTTTTTTAATATGTATTACTAATATAAGTGTCTTCAAAGAACATACCATAATTTTGGAGATCCTTTTTATATTACTGTCTTGTTCTTGGCCTTGAAAGATGAAGCCAAGTGGATACTAACTGAACCTAAACAAAAACTTGTGATGAAGAGGTAGTAGATGTTGGGGTGGATGGACAGCTAAGTGCTCCCTACTGACACAGGGAGTGTCGATCTGCTCCCTACTGACATCGGGAGTGTCGATCTGCTCGAGGGTAG
>NW_009209859.1:0-8089 GCF_000690835.1 Fulmarus glacialis
CACTCTTCCCCTGTAGCGTTGCATGGGGTGGTTGTGAAGGGGAGATAAGCAAGAGTTCTGCAAAATCAAAGGTAACAAGACGTTGTATATGGAATGATTATGGACTGGCTTTGCAATACAAGCAGCAGGAGATAGCCAGTAACATTCTTAAGTGGCTGAATCAAATGAAATAAGGGGAGGTATTTCTTTACATAACACAGACTCTGTGACACTCATTAGCACAAGACATTATGTATGGTAAAATCCTAATTTGGACTATTAAGCGCAAAGACAACACCTCTAGTTCAGAAATTCCCAAACTACAGATCGCTGGAAGCTAGGAGAGTGTAACACGGAAGTATCACTATAGATTTGTTCTGGTTTTACCCTCTTTTACAAGCACCCGCTACTGTACACTGTTGCAGATACCAGGTTAGACAGACCTTTGGTCTGCCTCAGTCCTGCTCTCACTCTTTCACTCTATATTGCCTCTCCAACATCATATAATTTCTAACACCTAAGCAGTGGATTTGTATATTAACAGTTATGCTCCAAGAATCCTTTTTAGAATTATGGTACAAAAACTGTTTTCCTAAATCTACGTGTTTGTATCTGAGAAACAAATATAGAAATTCTTCTGTGTAAGAGGAAATACTGCTTAGTCCTAAGGAATGGGATAGGGGCCCCTATTTATTTTCCCTCAACAAACATGCATTTTTCACAGCCTAAAAGGGTAATTTTCCCTCAGAATGCCAGAATGTAAATTCATTGTAGCACCTGAAATTCGGGCTAGGTTTAGTAAGACGCACAGTTTTGCCTTGAAAATTCCTTATTACTAGTAATTATACATGAAAAGCGGATTTCCCAGCTTCACACTCAATTTCTGGGCTAAACCGGTGCATTAACGCATTAGACTAGAAAAGACATCCTTTTCTTAAATCAGTATGAAATTACTGAAACACACACACATTAGGTATATACACATATCTATTTACATATATGTATATGCATTCTTTGAGATGCAACAGTTGATACACTTTTAAATCCAGTCAAGATACCAGTACCCAGGAACTTAGGTTTTAATAATGTGTTTCAGCTGTCTAATAAAATGCTCAGACCTCCTCTCTCACACAGCATGAAAGCATGAACCATCTCAGTTACAAAAAGGTATTACCAGCTTTGCTATTCATTAATCCCTATCAACAAATGTTCATTATTAATTTAGGTTTTGTGGTTTCCTAAGTCACAACTAAACTAAAAATAATTCTGTTGGGCTTTCTGGTTCATTTGTTATGTCATTAGTGGACTAAAATTTCCTTTTTTCCTAAATCCATTTTTGTTTTTTAAACCTTTCTTTCCATTTGTGAATATAAATGGATAGGGAAGAGTAAAAATGTGTAATCCTGTAAAAAAGAGTACACGCTGTAATATAACCCAACTACTATTTCCCTAGATCCAAGACACTACTTTTCTTTGTGTAAACCCATAGGAAGGCTGTCTGATAAAAAGAGCTATTCAAGGTTTTCCCGTCTGGAAGGCTAAGCATGAAAGCTGTGAGAAGTAAGGAAAAAAATAACACTTTTTCTTGCTTCTTAGAGGAGAATACACAATACTTACAGAAAGTAACTTACAGAAAGAGGAGCTGCAAACAGGCCTACCATAAAATATCAGCAGTGTCAATAGTAATAAATACTTCTATGTTTTATAGATAGGCTTACAAGGTAACATGCTGGTCTATGATTGCAGCACAACCCGACAAAGAAAACTTTCTGCCCTCTGTTTAGAGTAAGTTGTATGCTTGAACATCAGTCCTTTTTATTCCCCCCAAAAGCATATAGCATCATACCATTATGATTTAAGAACGGCTCTTAAAATCTCTCTAGTTTCCACAATTTTGACAACCTTTCTAAAACAAACGGTTTAAAAACTCTCCTTCTAAAATATTTAAGATCTAACATATCCTTACAAAAGAAGCCTCATCATTCATAAAAACATACTATCCGATCTTTTGTTGTTATTTTCATTTAGATCAGGTTTTGTAATAAACTTTTAATTTATGAACATATGTGCATATATGACCATCAGAATGGTTCTACTGGGTGACACCAACATCCATTTACCTCAGTATCCTGTTTCGGAAAACAGGTAGAGGCAAATGCCTAGTATTACTCCAACATCCAAAGCTTGGTAGGCAGGCTCTAAAATTCGGTAATGTTGCAAGTTTTATTGCAACATATTAATTTGGCTATATTGCACATGCTGTTTAATTTATGGAATAAATTAAATAACAAGTAATAATAACAAGTAGAAATTCACAAAACTATTTCAGTATGTACTATGTGGTAGGTGCAGTAAGAATTTTTTAAGATGGACCTTTCTCATTCTACCACATTAGCCAGCACTGCTAATACATTTCCTGAAATATTCTCAAGTAATATATCCCAAAAACTGAAGAAGATGTAAGTGGTTAGTGAAACCTGACTGAGGTGGCTTTAATGTTTGAATCCTTAAAAAAATTCCATTTTTACTGCCGTATTCTAACAAATGAGGTTATTGCAAATGTGCCTGTAACAGAGGTGGTCCTACAAACATTGCGGGGAAAAAAGAATGGAAAATTCTATGTTCACGCCTGAACATGCCAGATTTCATCATTCATAACTTGAAAAATGCTGAAGTGATTTTCTTTAAATTTGGATTGTTTTTCTTTCCTCTATTAAAGCTATAAAACAAGCCAAGTTTAAAGTTTGTAGCTTCAGCTGTTTTTGAATTATGCAAATATTTCAATATAAAAGTATGTTTTTCCATTGCTGAACTGATTTTGCTCAGACTTTCCGAAGACTTCCCTTTGGGCCAAAACCAGTCATAAAACGTATCTGACTAAAAGTAATTTGTTTAAAAATGTTATGAGTAACTCTGTAAAAGGGATAGCTTTCACTGCATTTGATTCTGACAAATGTTATAGCACACATATAGCTCAAGACATGTATGTACTTGCCAGAGCTTGTGTTTTTTGCTGCGTTTCTTAAAAGCTCCAGCTGCTGAAATCAGGAGATTGCATGGGTTCATTAAATCTTTCCCCGCATATGTATTTTTTGCGGTTACAGAAAAAAGTGTTTGAAACATAAAATGAATGTATCCCATAAGCTCAGGAACCCTAAGTCAAATCCAGAATCTCGGGCCTGGGAAGAGGGATATGATGGAACAAGGCTATGGTAGTGGGACCAGAGTCTTGAAAGCCAAGTAATTCCCAGTATGGACGAGGAGCATCTGCACAAGGAATTAACCCAATACTGTTCCTCAAATAAACTTTTCTGGTAAGGAAGTCCACAGATCCTATTTTCAGTTATCAGCACCTTTCCCAAACCATAATCCTCTGTACCGAAAGGTTTCGTCCCAGGTGTTTCTCTGCTACTTTTTTTCAGTTTTATCAAAATTCAGTCATGTTGGGGACCGATGCTAGAGAAAATTACAACGTTTTTGTCAATGCTGATTCTTAGGGTCACTGAGAAGATCCAATGCCTCCAAGATCTTCAGTAAAAAGCTAAAATTTTACATCATAGAAAAATGCACCTCAGGTTGCCCAGAGAGGTGGTAGATGCCCCATCCCTGGAAACATTCAAGGTCAGGCTGGACAGGGCTTTGAGCAACCTGATCTAGTTGAAGATGACCCTGCTCATTGCAGGGGCGTTGGACTAGATGACCTTTAAAGGTCCCCTCCAACCCAAACTATGCTATGACATGAAGAGGAAAACTTCAGACAACAATCATTTGCACATGCTCTGTGGTGCCTTATTAGAAGCTGACAGTTAATTTAGTCAACATTTCATCTGCCACAGCTCCTGTGTGCCAATCCTAAACACTCCTTTCCTTCCCTATAAAACACACTGATCACACTCAGCTTGAATTTGAGCTTGCCTCTTCCTTGCAATTATTCCTACTGACAGAGAACAGGAAGGAAGGGGAGAGAAAAGGGGCCTTGGGGCTGGAGTACTGTGACGGGGAGATATGAACAGACAGTAGAAAGACCCAATGCGCTCCATGATAAAGAGAGAGAAATTTTTCCTCTGAAAACACAAATAATTCAGACAGCCAAAGAAAGTGGACTGACAAATGGGAATGGCTTAGATTGGGATTGCTGATGCAGTTATTGCTTCTCACTGTTTTCATGATCTGCTCCAGTTGCATGGATCTCTAAGTTGCTTGTCAGTCCGTGCCTGATTGTTTATAGATCGTGGTCTGTTTGAGGTGAGCCACCAGTGTTTTTGGCGGGCATTAAAACAATGTTGTGTAAACTGCAGCAATTCATAAGATGACTAAACATCTTTGCAGTATGGCTGGGCCAGATTGTTGGAGGAAGTAGATGTTTTAGCTGTCTCAGTCTCAGCTCTCTCCCTCGTCTGTCAGAGCTATAGTATCAGAACTTTTTGGGTCAATCTTTCTTTCCTTTTTGTAATAAACTGTGCCTTTCTGCCCTACACTCTACTCCTCAAATACCTGTTGATACTTCCATTCTCTGGAGTGTCCAGGAATCAACAACTGTTGTCACAGTCCTCTCCACATGTAATGATGAGCTGTATTTGGCCTCCTTCATCCCACCAAAACCCCCAAGAAATTCCACATCTAATTTCCAGCACATAAAATTCTGTGTCCTTTCATGAATGAGCTGGCACCCTGCAACAACCCCTTTTATCCATCTTATTTCCTCTCCTTCCAGCCAGAGCTGTATCAAAGTGTATCCCCTCGGTATTTCCATTACTTGATCCCCCATTCAACCTACACATAACTCATCAAAGAGGTGCACTCCTCCTCTCGTAACCCAGCCCCTCTCAATTTAGCCCCACAGATGTCTTGTCCTCGATAGCATGCAGAGGCTTTGTCCGGCAGAGGAAATGGAACTCTGCTAAGGATGCTCTTACAGCCTCAGTGTTGCCTTTCTCATCTTGCCATGTGTGGTCAGGGGGAAGGAAAAGAAGCGGGGGTGCCCATCCGGCTGTGTCTCTTCACAGAGCGCAGCCCAATCCAAGCCATTCACTTCTACTCCCATGGCTCACAGTAATGCTGGACGCTCCACGTTGCTGCCAGAGAGCAGAGACCTTTCCATGAGGAAAATGGAGAAGGGGAGGAGGGAAAAAAAGGTAGAAAACCCACAAAGGCCAAATTCACCTTGGTGTCTTTTACTCTCACACCTGTAAGCTCCAACTCCATCCTGTGCTCTTTCAGAGGACATAAACAGAGACCACTGGAATACGTGATACTCCCAACAGCTGATGAAGGATGGCTAAACGCAGCAGTAGAAGGAAAGAAAGGAAGAGTAGAGTCCTTTGCCTGGATATCGATCCCCTCTGGTTGAGTCACTACTGACAGAAACATCTTTCAACTAATAAACATATTCTTATTATGGACAAAATATGAAGCAGAAGGTACCGACAAGCATGTCCAAATCCACAGCTGACTTTGCAAATACTATTTTAATCTAGGCACAAACTTATTGAGAATATATTGTTTCCTCAGAAAGGCAGGATAAACAACTACACACAGCCTGCTTTTTTAAAAAAGCTATTCTTCTTCTGCGCTTTAGAAAAAGGAAACGAATTTTATACTGGTAACTACTCCTAAATGCAGCAATTCTTCCAGAGATCATTGAGAAACTTTTCACACTTTCCACTGCAGGTTTCAAAGCACAACTAGACCTAATTAGTGTTGAAATAAGTGTGTTAGCAGTACTCTATGCCATTCTGTGGTATCATCATAGGCTAAATTAAGGGACACATTTTCCTTCTTTCATTATTATTTTAATGTGAGGAGGTGGGAAAAAGATGATCCACACCAAAGGAAGGAAAAAGGGGGAAAACAATAACAAATTGGTATCTCTTTCGAGAATTGCCCCACAGGCCAAACATTTTTATGTTCTTAATCATTATTAAATGACTTAACATGACACACACAGCCTGGCGAATGATTGCATCCTGACATGAGAACGAATTACAAATGAAATGAAAGATCAAGCTGTATTAGAGGACCGCCTCTGGGAAATGAAAATCTTTAATTCTCTTTTATTATTGACATTTATTTGGCTGCCATGAATAACAACATAGCAAAGAGATTCAGCTATGCTTGTGCGCTGAATAGCTTATCCCACGGCTCAAAACTGCCTTAACATTTATCATGTTTGCTTTTGTAGCTGACACCATTGCATACACTCTCTATCCATCTTGCATTTATCATGCATATAAAGTGCATTCTCTAATTTAAGTTCATTTCATAGCGAACAAACAGCCAAGATTAGCAAGTGTCAGTCCTCAAATAAGCTCCCAGTTGTAAAAATATCAAAGAAGGGATTAATGGATTTGTTAACAACTCCAGTTTGAAGAATAAAATAAGTACACAGTGAAAATTAAATAAGAGCACAGGAGGGTTACATACAAGATTTAGGTTTACTACCGTTATTACTAGCTCATGTATAAAAACATTTTTATACTGCTATTTTTCAGCCAACTGTACAATACTCAAGTGGAGTGCCTCCATATGGGCCATTCACGTAATGCAGTAACTTTCTGGAAGCAACACTTCCATCATTATTCAGTGAGATACACATACTCAACTCTCAATGACTGCTTTCTATTTCCTTTAAACCAGTTTGTAGCTAACAAAATAGCGGAAGATGCAAATTACTGGTGAAATAATTCAAACTGCTGCTAAGAATGATCTATATAGCAGTGACCTGCCTACTTAGTGCCTAGCCCTGCAGCCACAGTCTGAAGCCAATACTGATTTTGAGGCAAATATTGTATGAGCAAGCACCGGTCCCTCAGGTGCAAAGCTTCCTCAACTTCACTTGATTTCCAAAGGAGGAATTCAGCCCTGACTTACCTTGTGAAGGAATGAACGATTAAAATGGCTTGCCACAGCACATGTTTTTAATAGCTTTATTTAGTCTAGAAGCATAGGTGGACAGAATTAAGAGACTGTCAAAAGGTAGGTAGTCATGTTTATAATGCTTAAATCTGTGCGTCATACATCATCAATTTAGACAGCACAAACTACTTGTACCCCTGATAGAACACCTTTTTCCCATGTACTCCTTTGAGAATAGAAGAGCACACAGCTGAGAAAAGCTAAAGTGAGATTTTCTGCTCAAAGCAAAAAAGCCTGGAAATTCACTTAGTACTGGATTTCACTTCCTCCTCTTCACAAATGTTTAAATATACTATACTGTTGCACAGCTGTTCTCAGCAGGCATAGCGTGTTCTTGTTTGCAGCAAAGATGGCTACACAGATAAAATCTCAAGTCATAAAAATCTGAGTAAAACCAACTGGATCAATATTTTAGATCCATGTTACAAAAAAAGAACTTAAGATGTTCAGAACTAAATTCTCAGAAAATAATAACTTCTCAAATTCAGAATCTTAAAACAATTAAAAGCATAACAGATGAGAAACAGGGACTAGCATCAAAAGGCAAACGCTCCGACTACCATTTAACAGTTATAATTTGTAAAACCACAACTTGTAATTGATTAACTGGAATATTTACTGTGAGCGACAACGGAGATTTGAAAAATATACCTGTAGCCATTACAGTGTCATCTTTCCCCTGGGTAAAGACTACGATTCGTTGCCTTTTAGTGTTCACCTTTGGCAGGGCTTGTGTCTTCCGGGCTATCTCTTTAATGTCTTCAGTCTATTAATAGAGAGAAAGAAAATTCTTGTTACCAGCATACTAGAGTGGCGAGAGATTAGAACTTTATTAGCAGATCAAAGATTTATTTTCTTATGGTTAGGTATAAAATAGACTTTATTGTCAGTAGAGGAAAATTTTTAAAAGGAGGAATACTTCATCCTCCTAAGGGTTTATGTAGTACTATAAGACCATTGTTTTTAATCTTGATAATGATAGTTCAGCTATTCCAATTGCTGCAAAACTGCAAAGCTAACAAAGGAATTACAGAGCATTTCCTAATGAGCAATTAGTGGGCTGCTTTGCTGCTGACTGGATTCTAACCTTACCTATCATAAAATTAAAAATAAAATTGGTAAGAGAATACTACGGATAAACTCTGAGCCTGATTTCCATCCAATTTAGCCAGGTTTTATAGTACTATAATCCCTC
>NW_009209859.1:8111-10119 GCF_000690835.1 Fulmarus glacialis
TGTTTCTCTAACTTCCCTACAGCAACTGATCTCAGCAAGTAAACTGACTGTACACTGCAGCACCTAAGAAGGTGTGGAGCCCACACCAAAGGTGAATATGCTCTGTGCTCACTAGCTGGCTGCATAATTGAGATGCAGGGAAGCGAAGGGTGAAAGCTATATTCAGTGGGGCACAGAACATCCCCGATTTTCTGAACTAAAGCTAAGCTGCAAAAATTTCAGGAATCTTTGCTTTAAAGGGACTTTGTCTGTACACCATAGTGCATGTAGCTAGGAACAGAGAAACTGGCATACTGAACCAAAACTCTCATCCATCCAAACAGCACAACTTGTCATTAGAATATTATCTTTCCTATTCTCATAGTTGCCCTATGATCTGAAACACAAGGATTTCAATTTCTAATTTACTTAGTTTTCAGTCTAAGCTAAATATAGGTATTCCTGTTATTTGTATAAGCGTCAAATCCTTTTATAATGCTTTGTGGGAAGCTTTTGTTCTCAGATTTATCTCAAGTCAGTAAGTTCTACAAATTAACTTTGGTATATGTAAACCTATTTCTTGCCATCATTTATACTTTTTTTCTTTTATTATTTTAACATTAGAAAAAGTAAGACAGACTATAATTATTCTCTGTGCTACTTACCATGTCCCACTTTATTCATATCTGTGTTAAATAACACTATACTTTTTTCCCCAGTTTGCTCTTGCGTACAAGCAACTGTAGTGAAACATAGCTGATTTGGTGAGGGCCTAGCGTTGAATATAGGAAAACATATCAATACTTTCTGCATTGTTTTGTGTCCTGTTCGTTATGAATCCCAACTCATTTTTTAACACAATTACATAATGAATAGAGTTCATTTATAAAGCTGTCCAGAGTGGTTTCAAGTAATTTACCAGAGTTGTTACAATTAATTTATATTATTAATAAATTGATTTTTATCTTCCAAAATCAGCATATAGTGTCATTTTGAAATCCAGGTACAGTACGTGCCGTTTTGACTGCAGCTGCTGATTTTAGCAAGAGGTTGATTATTTTTCATCAGCAGGTCAGTTAAACACTTCAAGAACTATAATCTGCATACCATTCAGTCCTGGTTACTTGCTGATTTTTGATAATCTTGTTGATTATCAAGCACTTCACCTTTATTATGGACAGAGAATATGCCTAGGCTATACATTTACCAGTATCTGTTTATGTGAAAATTATCTAGCTCTTCTGCAATACTCTTAGCCTCCCTTTAACTTCTCCCCCAACTCTGGTACTCAGTGAGCTCATTCATTTATACACATTTGCCAAACACGAAAATAATTTCCCCTTACTTATTGGTCTCTTTACTTCTTTTTTAAATTCTCTCATACTTTTCATTTCCATATACTACGATTTCATTTGTGTTATTTCTTCCTTCTTCCTGCTTAGACTGTTAACATAGCTTTTAGAAGGCAACGTCTCCAGCAGAGAAGAAAGAGAAGAACATTGAACCCCTCTGCGGGGACTGAGCACAGTGAACAGGGGCCATCTTCCCCCTAATTCTCAAAAGGCGAGGAGTGCCTTAAAAATGCCTGAGGAAAAAATTGAAAGCAGGTATCAGCTGGTGGCACAAGCTGTTGAATAGGGGACGGATGGAGAAATACAGCCCTCCAGCTTGGTAATATGTAGGCTTCTGAAGGTTCACCTAAATTCTGAACTATTTCAGGCCTTGATAATTAAGAGATCCATGAACTAAAAAATGCAATAAAGCATCATGGAGATCAAAGGAAACAGGAGAGAGGTGTTTAGTTTTTGCTAAGTCGGAAGTGGCTATTAGTGACTTTATTAAGCACATTTACAGTGGAGCAAAGCAGGCACAGAAATCAAAGAGCTTGAAGATATTTGTGCAATGTATTTACATGCACTTTAAATTTTAAAAGGAAAATGAGGAAGTTATCATAGGAGAAAATGGCACGATCAAGAGATGATTTCTTTAGTTTAAGGAAGAATAAAGATGAACTTATATGAGGGAAAGA
>NW_009209859.1:10150-24143 GCF_000690835.1 Fulmarus glacialis
GAAAAAGATTAGTGAAGAATGATGGTAAAGGATGAAATAAAGTAGACAGTGAAAGAAAGTAAAAAGCACATAATGTTTTCAGGAAGAATTAAATATATAATAGGCACGTAACAGTAGAAGGAAGGTATTTAGGAGAAAAATGGCAATTTTTTAAAAAGCAGAAATTTCAAAACAGAGTGGTTGGGAGACTTGTGTCTGATTCTGCAGACATTAAAAGTAACTGAATAGCATTTTCTGTGAGAATTAACTTGGCCATTTTTACCCAAAATCACTTTCTATACTAAAATTTTTTCAAAGGAAGAGAGTAAAATAGAGCTTATATGGTAGAAGAGCTGCAATCTCAGTGTTGAGGAGGCTTTAACTTTTCCACAATATATCTCCACCTTATAATTATGTTGTATTTTGAAGGTACAACTGTGACACTTTATAATATGTTAATATTTACAGCTTAAGACTGCAGAGGTACTATGCCCCTCATCTCATTGCCAGGCAAACATCATGAAAAGTTATCATCTCCTATTTCTGTTCAGAATATACATAATATTTTCAAACAGCTGAAATGAATAGTATTTGTTTTGCACTGACTCGTATTTGCACACTTATCGAGACTTTCTTATACATCCTGTACCTACAGACACGGCTGAACGGTAGGACTGTACTGGTTTGTGGTCCTAAAGCCTCTACAACGTGTCCCAAATTCACAGGATCCTCACACATATCCAATTATACACTTGAATCTGATTTAACAAAGCTGACATACAAATCTCTCAAAAGCATGGTTTGCCTATTGATGCTGCACCTGAAAAACCTTGCATGCGGCATTCATTCCAGCAAGTAAGTGGAATATATGCATGTAAAGAAAGTACACCAGATATCCCAGGATCAGATAGAAGTATGTGAAAAACTGCGTACAGTTAAAACTGCTAGTCAAACTATGTCTTCTGATCTTTGCCTCTGAACAGATACGCAATAGCTGGGACTACCATAGCCCTGACCTAAACAGGCATAAATCCATTGAAAACAGTGGGCCTGTGCAGTGTACCTCATTAACTTGAAGACCTAAATTTGGTCCAGGGTACCAAAACTCTCTAATTTGGTTCCCCAACCAATACATACTTAGGAGGAGACCTCTGGCTCTAACAGGAAAAATTATTTTGCGTGGCAGCTGCTACTAACCCCTTAGATACATGCTGTTCCATTCACTTCATTTTACTTCTTGGGTTGACAGACAGAATCGAACCCTAAGTTTCATGTTAAAGTAGGATTATGTTTTCCTAATTCCTACATAGAATAAACAGCAAGTTACCTTTTTGTAAAAGCAAAATACTGACAACCATTCTACCACTTCAAGGGGAACCAAGTCCAAGAGCTTCCCTGGATAAAAATTGTGACTACTATAATGTATTACTGAGATGACTGCAACATAAAATTAGGATGAAGCACTGTCTTCACAGTGAATTTACTATTTATTTAACAGTTTTAAAATGTCATAGAACACGAAATTCACAAAAAAGAAAACATTGATGCACTCCAGGAAGACACTGCATCAGAAGCAATGTTCTACTTTTGATTATTACAGATAAGTGTTGGTCAGGAGATAAAATGAAGGAAATAAGGGTCTTCAGTTATCATGATTGATTTTACAAAAATACCTTGGATTTCAGCAAAGTACAATGGAAAACTAACTCTTGGTAAGGTGAAGCATAAAAATAAAAATTCCTTTGAACATGGTTTCTCTTACAAAGGAAAAACAAATTTGTGTCATGGAAGTGTTTTCTCCTGCCTATGACAAGGTTTTTATTTCTTCAGAAAAGGTGTATTTAAAAGATGCATGTAGTTCACATAAACTGTTGAAATTACTGGAAGGTAGAAAAGGAGACAATTAAAAAAAAAGAGAAAAAAAAAAAAGAGCTAGCCACAACTAATTCTCCATGCTAAAAGATTTCTGAAGATTTCTGTTAAAAAATAAAATTCCAGGCTGCAATTCAAATTCAGCTACCAGCAACTTTTCATCACTTCTACGATAAATATCCTCTTGATTTTTGCTCTGGTCACTCTAGTCCTTTACTTTTCCGTGTTTCGTCAGTTCTCTATTCTCAAAATAAATTGCAGAATCAGTTTTACAAGCTTTTGAGAGTTGCTGGAAATTTTTCTTGTTTTTAATTGAAAGGCTAATTGAAGCTCTTTAAATTTTTCCTATGATGCTTTATTAGTAGCGTGATTTTTTTTGCCTCCACAGCACAACGGGAAAACAAGACTGTGGACACTCATCAAGTTTTACACATCTCTGTCAGTAAACTTGACATGTGAGTTGTTGCCAAGCAAGGGAGTAATAAGAGATAAGATCATAATCATTGTGCACTTTACTGATATGCTGTAATCAAATGTGGCAGATTTAGGATGTTCAGAAGGAACTGTGCTAGAATCTCTAAGCAAGCACTAATGGAAAGGTTAATATGATGGTAGTTAGCAGACACCAGCAAAAGCAGTTTGTCACTAGAACTGAATTTAAACCAGGCACATTCAAAGTCTTTAGCTCAAGGGGGCAATAAAAATATAGAATGGGTAGACTTAATACACTACTTCCTTTTTTCTTTTATTGTCTAGCTACCAGAGGGTACCAATAATTTGTTATGCTTCATATTATATTTGGAGGCATGTGTGAAATTCATTCATTTGATAAAATAAACTCAAAGCGTATTTTTATGCTAACAATACAGATTATACAAATGAAAATTGACAGTGATAAAAAGTCTTGATTTCTACAAGGCAGCCACATGAATTTGTGAAACATAAAATGAAATGGGACAGCCCACAGTTTTAATATCTAAAACACTGATGGCATTGATGTACCTGCTGGTGTATGGTTCTAAAGAAATCTAAATTGTAGAAAAAAAATCGTCAGTCTTTCCTTCTTTTTTTATATGCAACCATTCACACACAAAAGTGGCATGTTCTTAAAGCGATGCGGTTTGAATTGCGCGGCTTCTATTATTTATGCAAAATGGGTGTTGAGCAGTCAAAATCCTATCTATTCTTTTCCACTGCAAACAAATCAATTAAGGTGGGTCTTATTCCAGTGAAAAAACATATAAGAGGATTTATGTGTGTTCAGTTCTGTAATTTAGATTTCAGTAAGATCACTTACTAGCTGCAAAATTAGCACAACCGTTGTCACATTAATTATAGTATTTAAAACCTGCCTATTTGAATTCAGCGTTAGAGACCAATAGCTGATAGCTCTCCAGATTAAGTTATCTGAATTTAGCCAATGAGAGATACTATTCAAATAAATACCTCAAGAAGATGAAATCAAAAGCTCTGAAAATCACTGTAAAATCAACAACGTTTACTTCAAGAAAGTAGAGGATCATACATTTTTAGAGCACAGATGGAAAACACCAACTCGAATATGTTTTGAAACACAAATTCCACACTACTCCTTCTAAAAGAAGCTGTTTGTAGAAGCATGGTTTACATTAATCAGTACCCAACAATTTTATATACAACCTTTCTAAAGTTCATTTGCATAATGATAATCCGCATATGGCAGGGTTTAAGTTATTTAAGCAGTGTTATATTTCACTATTTAGTCTTGCTTCACCACTGCTTTAGCAGTGAATCCTTATGGAGTGTAATGCAGCTAATGAGGTAGCTTTTTAACTGAGCAAACTGACAGGTCCCATATCTGCAGAGGCAGCTTGAAACCGTGCCCAACCTCTCGGCTTCCCAAGAGGCTTTTCAAAATTCAATAAATAACATCTGTAGGCGATGTTGGGTGCAGACCTAGCAGAGTGCGTCATAACACTGAGCTGGCAGAACAAAGAAACCATGACGACTGCCAAGTTTCCATGGCAACCGCTGCGAGGCTTGGAGAGTATAATAGCACATCAATCATTGTCCAAAAGAACTTCATTATCAGCAAGAAAAAAACCCTTTAGGATCTGTTTAGTGTGCAATTGTGGGTTAACTCACCTCAAAGCCTTGCTCTCTAGCAAAAGTGGCAGCTTCCTGAAATAATAAAAAAAGAACAGTTAATTATAAAGTGCTAGATAATGAAGAAATAACACATTTTGAAACTCATTCAGCCAGTTTTCCTTTTACATGATTATCTCAATATACCCATATACAGTTGTTCAATTCTGATAATCGCACCAAAAGCTTCCCCCTCCTTCCTCAAGCCCAACAACAGTACAATGTCAACACACTTCACAAGTTCAAATAAAGAAGGTACAACATGTTTTTTCCAGGCGAGGAAAGTTACTTCTGGACATAGGAAACTAGGACTAGGAAACCACTACTTGAAATCCAGACAAACATCCCTCAGACATATTTTTAATTGAAATTGTATCATATGTCCACTTATGTGTGGCACTTCATGGGATACAGGTTATCAAGCCATTTTAAAAAATCATTTGTCATCTACGGTGCATTAAAAAAACAGGATCACAAAATGTGTTCAAACCTTTGTGGTGGAATCAGATGAGCATTTTAAAATACTCTGATGTCTTAATCACTGCTTTAGGCAGTTTGACTATGTTCTTTTCCTGAAGGAACAGAGGAAACATCAGGTATCAGAATGTCCTCATTTCTTATTTATATTAATTGGAGCAATTAAAATCTGTTTTGAAATAAAAGCAAGGAGACAGAAGACAATAGCAATGTTTTTCCCCTCACTCACTTTCTACCTTAACATAGCAAATATTGCAGAAAACCCTCAAAGTCTTTATGTTTTTACTTGCATTCCTCCAGATTATCTTTGCCAAGTGATATTAATAGAGGGATACGTCTTGAGCCAAAATGGTGAGTTGATCCAATTAAACAAAAATAACTACCGTATCAAACCATTTAAGGCCAGTGTCCCTACGACAGCTTTTAGTGCTGCAGAAAATACATACTTGTGGACCTATACGATCTGCCAATTTGGGGGCAATATAACAATTTGAAGTGGGTACAATTGATTATAACAACAGTAAGTTGAGGTTAATAAAATGTGATAAGCTGAAAAGCACAACTCCTCAGGCTGCTTCACTGCAGAAACATAAGGCTGACCGGGTTAGCCTTAGCTGATGTTGACAGAAAAACTGAATCATGGTCCTGACAATAGGGTGCGGGCAAGGTTAGCCACTTTGACAATTTACTTACAATTGAATTCCTTCTTGTACATCACACAGTCAATGACATTTGCTAGCCTGGCTGTCAAGAAGGAGTGTAGGGTTCAAAGATATCATGCAGTGTTTTCCTAAACCAGCATGTGATTAACAAAGCCTATGCTCGTATGGAAAAAGGAGCCTGCAAGCTTCCACTCTGAAGTGATGCACTTACAATGAACTGCAACACAATCAAGAAAGCCTCAAATGGGACCCTGACACAGAAAAAAACAAAAATAAGAAAAATAAGGGAGTCATAAGGGGGCAGAGAATAACAAAATGGACTAAAAATTACGTACCGTAGCCAAATTACTTCTTTAATCTCTGGTTTTTGGTCGTGCATTGAAATCGGAAGTTACACTGATCTGTCCCAAAGGGATTTCTTTAATGTCCCAATGCAGCAGGACATTAACATCTGTGTTAAACTATTGTTTGGCCAGGAAACTGGACACAGTACATTCTTACATCTGTGAAATAAAAACTATTCTAGTTAAGTAGTATTTCCTTATGTGGGAGACTTTGAGAGAATTCATCTTAATTTTCCGTACTGGGGCACCCATGCATAGCACATGTGGTTTGAAAGACCTGGCCCTTCCACAAGAATGGATAAATGATTGCACATTTGTTAAAAAGTGTCTCATCTTCGGATTTTCCTGTTAGAGCGTCATCTTTTAGCCCGGTCTGCTGCCTGGCTACATGAATAATGGTAGCTAGCATACAATCACAGATTTTCCTGCAGTTGACCTCTAATCTAAGGGTGTCTGAACGTGCCAAAGAACAGCAGCAATCTTAATTTTCTTCTCTCCTATCAACCGAATCTCAGAGTAACTCCTGAGCAGCTTCTTTCAGTAAGGACTGCGTCTATGGCCCCCTAAGAATCAGCCTCCCTCAGAATTACACCCCTTTAAGAATTAAAGCCCTTCCAGTAAAAAAGATAATAAAGCTCAAAACACACGTTCGGAGACTACAGTTTGGTGTTTGCAAAATGGTGAGAAATGTGAGGCAGGCCCTGAATGCCAGGGACAGTTCAAAGTAAATTAACCAGATAAAAGCAATGAGAACCTTTTAGTATCTATTCACAGTAACAGTGAGAACAGGAAACAAGCAGACCCCATCTGTGCAGCCCTAGGGCACCTCACACTGAGCTTCACGTCTAATAAAGTAGTCAGGTTAAAATCTAAGTGGCTGTAACATGTGGAGACTGCTAGGGTTACAACGGCCAGCCAGGGCGTTCCCTGATGCAGGTGATAATCAGTATGATAATCACTATATTTACAGGCTTTTCATCTTATATCTGACATTGGAAATCACGAAGAAGGAGGGATTAAGGAAATAAACAACCTACACAGAAGCTTTACCGCTCCCTGGAGAATGCAGCATTTTCATTCATGCGTGACAGGCAACAACAGCAAAGCAAAACAGCGACAGAACAGAATTTTCTTAGGAGGCTTCATTTCACATCAGGAGTTCTTTCAGTTTTGATAAACTTTAGACATTATTCATTCATTACTCCAACTCAGCATTTTCTGAGCTATTTTCCGTTATTTTCTACAACAGAACATCTCATTTCATAAAACCCTCTCCCACACCTTTTTACTCTTTCATACTAAATATATTAAAAACGCACGCTCCTTTTTCTATACAATCTTTTTACTAACCGCGACAGCGAATTTATTGCCGTACCACCTAAAGTAGAAATGGGATTTGTTATTAGTTATGAAACATTATTCGGCTCATGCAGTTTGGGGAAAAAAAAAGAATCCTAAGTACAGTCATGCTGAAAAAAACTGTGTACAGCATTACTTAATGGGAGTAACACAATGTCACCAAAGTTAACACACACCCTCTCTTTGCACAATAGTGAGCAGTTTACACAGGAAAGTGAGATAAATTAAAGAGATAATAATAAAAAAGACAACTTCCGTTAGTACTGGCCTTGCTGTAATGTTAGAATTCACTTGCTAGCTAAAAACTATTTCCAGTCTTGCATGTATTTTATTGCTGTTGGAGTCCCAGCATTTAGTAAATGGAGCTGTCTGTAATCGACACTGGGGCTAATTGTAACAGGACTTGTTAAAATTTTGAGCCCTTTTATCACCAGCAATACAAACTATTTGTTTATAAGTAAACAGAAACATACCCTCCAAACACAGAATTCATTAGCATCTGCATTCCTAGGAGTATTTGTTAGCCCCCTGTGTTAGAAGAATTTTATGATTATAGAGTTAAGATGGCTCAACTTCAATAACTGTACATTCTGTTTGCCATAACACACAGAAGGCACACTATATATTAAATGTTCTTGACACATCCAAATTCTTTTTGTTGGTACTTTATGATGACTTGATCAAATTATAGCCAAAATGGTAACAACATGCATGTTAGGTTAAATTTAATTCATGTAGGCCAACATAAAATTCATACAGTTGCACTGAACAGCATTTTAAACCATGTATTGCTGAAATTAGACTGTTTCAAAAGCACCACCAACAGTATTATCTACAGTATGCATTTTAACCTTTATACAGAGAAAAGGAGCACTGTAAACTAAATTTGCATTTCATTGCTGAAATCAACATTATCTCATAAAGAAATGATAAAACAGCAGGACAGCAATGATACCCTTGCACACTGAATGCATTTCCCGTAATTACACAAGAAAGCAAATGCAGGGGACACCGAAGCTAACCCCTCCCCTGCCATCCTTCTTGGTAGAGGACACATCTCACAGAATAACCTAAACTCACATGTTACAGTACTACCCTGTGCAGCTCTCTCTAATCCTCTATTTTTCCTGGGGGGCCGGGAGGGGGGGGATTGGATTTGATTAACTTTTTTTTAATTGGGGGATTACTGGCAGGTTTTGAGGGAGTTCCTGTTGCAATAACTGAAAACTTCCTGACTTACCCAAAACAAGCCCTTTTCACATTTTCAGGAATATCATCCTCTTCTTCTGCATAACAAATCTGTGACTTAGTGGGTTCAGCCCAGCCCATGAATCAATGTAATCTTAAGCCCGCACACACACATACAGCACGCGTAACTGCAGAGGAAGATCCTTGCAGTAAATCAGAGTGCATAACGACAAAAAGAAATAAAAAAGCAAACTTGAGTGGACTCACTCAATAGGAAACAGTAAATGACTATGAGGACCATCCACTTAGTGTTTGCATTTGATGGAACCACTCCTACTGGTACCAACCATGTTTGATTACAACTTGAATAGTACTTCCACCACTATACCTTACAAGACTTTTTAAACTGCTAAAATCTTCTAAAAATCAATCTTAAACATCTCCTTCCTCAGCTTCAGGCTACTGCCTGTTGTATGACTGTCTTCTAAGAAATATGAATTGTTCGTTTTCTTCCATTTACATTGTTTCCTTGAATACATTAAAGGCTACGATTATCTTGCTCAGATAATTCCCTTTTTCTTCACTATAATCATTTAGTACTAATCAATCCCACCCATGAGCTCGTCTCTAAACCTGGTGTAACTTTGTGTTCTTTGTACCCTCTCTTGCTTTTCTACAGCTTGTCTTGTTTGCTGCAACAAAGTGTTAGTTGCAGAAATTTTCTCTAATATTGAAACCCTATTATCTAAATGAAAAGGGTGACAACAAAGTAAAATAAGCAAATGGATATATAGAGAAGACTTTCATGCAAGTGATGCATGCTGATATCTACAACTTCATTCTATAGAAGACTGACTCAAATAATCAAAGTTGTATTATATTGACAATCTCCTTTCCTACAGGTGCTAAAGATTTGTATTTCTGAAATAGACATTTTTATTCATTATTTCCTAAAGGACAGTATACTTGTAAAGCTTTCTAAAATAATAATAAAAAAAGAAAACAATTTCATGTATTATTTGTCTCACTGCACTAGAGAGACACGAAAGTCTTCTGCTTTATTATAATGTAATTACAAAAACTTGTACTTCAGCTTTCTTAGGTAGTCACATCTGTCCTTCCTATCTCCCTGTCCCTTCTGTCATCTTTCCTTGTCCTTAAGAAAGAGTTTTCTCTGCTTTCAGAGCTGTACCCTCAGTTTTATATACTCCATAGGTACTGAGAACCTCTGATTTCAGCAGTATCTGTTGTGCCCATTCATCCTAAATACAGGCCCTTAAAAGACATCTTTTGTTAAAATCTCCCTCTTGTTTTTGTCAGAAGATGTGCCATGAAGAATACTACTGTCAAGATCACCATGTGCCCTCCTTTTGGTATTTCCTTCATAAAACACTCATCACAGTGCAGGAGCTAAGCTAGTTTTCAAGGAGGGGGGCTAGTGAGCTATGCCATGCCATGTTTTCCACTCTTCCAGCTCCAGGCCAGTTTACACTAAATATGACCCTGGAAACGTGGCTTAAGGCCAGACAGGACAATGGATTTTCAGTTGCTGCCTTTGAATTATAACAAAGATGTCATACATACACCCACTAACTTCACAACACAGTTGGTGGGGTGTTCTTATATCAAATCCAGGTATTTTATGCAGCCCATAAACTGCAGTAATATGATCTGTCTTTATACCACTCAAAAAAAATTTCCTGTGTATGCTACACAAAGCCAAACTAAGTTATACCTGATTTTATTGCTCATCCCAATTTTAAGTGAGAAAATAATAGATGCATATATATACACATACACACATATAATAACAGAACCACACTTCTTAACATGCTGAACTAACAGCATGCAAGAACTAAGATTGCTTTCATGCTATGCCCATAGGGGTGATGTCAAAGCTGTGGTAATGATAACCATGACCTACCTAAGGAATCAGAGGTAGATACTGCTAAAGACTATCTGATGATCACTTGAAAACATGATTTCAACAAATGGCCACTATCATTCCGTTATTTAAAATGAATGGATGGAAAGTCTATAGGACATAGTTCCAGCTGGATCACTAAACTTTAGTGCCAACAGTACACTTATTGTGGTTAGTGGCAAGATACATACGTTCCTCTTCAATTCAGCGCTAAATAGTTATCAACAGTTACTCAAAACACTGTAGGTTGTCCTATCCAGCCTTTTATGTCATTGTAGTCTGATTTAGACAGGCATTACTTTAAGGTCAACTATTACTACATTGCACTGTGTAAAAGCAATACAAGCCCATATGCCTTTAATTAAAAAATGGCCATTTATAAAGGCATTCAGGGCTCAGGAGGCAAATGTGATTTTATCCTTTTTTTTTCCTTTTTTTTTTTATGACCCCCAGAGACAGTTGCTTTAATATGGGTCATATGAGAGTTTAAGAAACAGGAGTCAAAAGAACCACCCAGCATATTGTCTGAAACAAATGTCTACCTGGTGAAACTCTGCTACAGCTGATAAAGTCTGAGCTATACTTGAGGATGTGTTACACGGATGTAGTGCTTCCCAATTATTTCTGTTTGACAAGCACAGAAGACTAATCTTTGACTTGGTCAGTAGTGTACACCTGTTCACGTTTCAGAGAAGATCAATAAAAGCTGGTCACAGAATGGACAGACCCTGCACACAGCTCGAGAATCAACACTGAGAATCAGCAGTATCTGAGCAAGTATCTACCCCTCGCTGGTTATAACTGAAGAAAGCACAGCTGGCATCAATTGGATGGGCAAATTATCATAAAGAAACACCGAGGTGTTTTTTTCCCCTCTTTACTTTTCCCATGAGTAGTGCCAGACCCCAAAATCGCTTTTCTTCATAAAGGATAGCAAGAGTTCATATCATATCCTAAAATGTTATTTCAGCTTGCTCCAGTAGTACTAAAGATACTGGTAAATATATCTACACTACCTTCACCCAGTAGGTGAAAATATAAAATAATAATAATAATCAGTTCAAGTGAATAATCAGAACAAGTATAAATACCGTATGGGGTTAAAGTTCTAATGTTCAGAGGGGATTCTGGCAGAGTACCAGGGGGTTTTGTCTGAAAAAGGCTAGTGTGAAAAGAATTGAGAAAGAAATTTATTTCCTGTCCTGCTTGGGTTCACCCTGGAGCATCTGTATTAAGTACAATTCATTAATATTCAAGTTATTTATTTTCCTATTAAGGTTATTATCAGAACTATAGTTTCTGCTAGAATCTTCTACATAAAAAAATCAGCCTGAATCAGAGCTTAATGCCATTACAGGGTCTGCAACAGCTGCAGCAGTGATATGCCTCTGAGCCATTTTGGAATTTCATGATGGATAAAGTGCTCTTACTTACATGTCTACCTTACATCCTTACCTAAAGAACTGAACTACCTATGACTCTGTATGTGTCTCTCTCCTCACATATTATAAGCATCAAATTAGTGAACTATACTTCCTTAAACCACCTCTCTATACAAGTGGGTCTGTGTATATCTTAATAGATGCATCATGATCAGAAAAGAGGGAAAAGAAAAAAAAGACCCCTTCCTTAATCATCACTTAATCAGGAAACATAATAAAAATGAAAACAAGTATCTTAAAATTAATTTAATAGCTAGAAGATAAGAATTTTATACGCATATAAAAAACGAAAGATGTGCGGGGTCTTCTGAAGTCTTTAATACTGCTCATTGGATGCTCTTAGTGTTAACTTTCTGGCTGAAGATGACAAACAGAAACAAAAGATTGCATCATTTTCAACAAGGCCTTCTATGATTGCAACCACTCAGACTAGCCTGAAATCACTGACAAGATATTCTCATCTAGCAATTTCAGATGAAGAGAATAATGAGGTACTGTGCTAAAAGTGCTGGGATCCAGCAGGGTTTGTCTCTAGTCCAGCTAAAAGGTTAACACATTTTTAGCAGTGAAATTGAGTTGTTTTATATACTTTGTTTGGTATGATGTCATGCACAGCCATTTAGAATTATAACTAAGGCTATGGTATTGGGAACCCTGTAAAGAGCAATCATGGCGTAACTCTCTTCATGTGCTAGGCTTGCACTGCTTGTTAACTCTAGCAAGAAAATAAAATTGCTCACTGCAACCTCCAGCAGTAACACTAATGTTTTAACTGATCTTAATATTACACATTTTACCCTTCCAATTAAGTTTGAACCCAGTTGACTTAAAGATTCTTACTGGAGTTTGTTGTGCTATTTAATGCTAATTCGATAATGCATTTATCTGTGTGGAAGATACAATTTTTTTCTTGTATTTTCAGTTTTAGCTACTGCAGCTACTTTATGGAAGAAAAAACCTAGTTCTCAGTCTGTACTAGTGGCTCTCTCTCACATGGAAAAACAAAATTTCAATCTGACCACAGTTAGGTCATTGTGGTCCTGACCAAAGAACATGAGTTCTAATTCTAGATGTGACTAAGGCACTATTTATCATCTTGGACAAGTTCCTAATTTCTTGCACCAATTTTTTAAAAATCTGTAAAAGTTAAAATTTACCTGCTTCTGACCACTAAGTGTTTGAGGATGAGTGGTTTTTTGGTATGTTTGTTCCTTTTCTAAGAGAAGCCAACCTGAACCTGAGATGGGCTAGGACAGAGCAGAGACTGAAAGAAAAGTCAAGTAATGAAATTAGAGGAATCACAAATTCCAACATATTTTAAAAAGGTATTACAAAAATCACAGAGTGGTTGAGGTTGGAAGGGGCCTCTGAAGATCATGAGTCCAACCCCACTCCTCAAGCAGGGTCAGCTAGAGCAGGTTGCCCAGGACCATTGGGTTCTGAATATCTCCAAGGATGGAGACTCCACAGCCTCTCTGGGAAACCTGTCCCAGCATTTCACCACTCTCACGGTAAAGGTTTTTTCTTATACTTGAGTGGGAATTTCTTGTAGTTGAATTTGTGCCTGTTGCCTCTTGTTCTGTCACTGGACACCACTGTGAAAAGCCTGGCTCCATCTTATTTACTACCTCTCGTTAGGTATTTATATGCATTGGTAAGATCATCCTGACCCCCTTATTCTTGAGGCTCTCACTCTCCTCTCCTCATATGACACATGCTCCAAACCCTCAATTATCTCTGTGGCCCTTTGCTGATATCACTCCAGTAAGTCCATGTCTTTCTTGTGCTGGGCAGCCCAGAACTGGACCCAGAGCTCCAGATGTCTCACTACTTCTGAGTCAAGGGGAAGGATCACCACCCTCCACCTGCTGGCAATGCTCTTCCTAAGGCAGGCCAGGATGCTGTTGGTCTTCTTTGCTGTGAGGGTACATTGCTGGCTCAAATCCATTTTTTGCCCACCAGGATCCTGAGGTCCTTTTTTGCAAAGCTGATTTCCACCCAGCTGGTCCCCAGCCTGTTCTGGGGGTCTGGGGTTATTCCTCCCCAGGGACAGGACTTGGCCTGCCATTTTGTTGAACTTCATGAGATTCCTGTTGGCCCATTTCTCCAGTCTGTCAAGGTCTTCAAAATTTGATATTATACTCCGCATTAAGATAGTAGCTACTGATTCCAAGCACAGGATAAAATCCGTCCTGGGGCTAGGCAGACAGAGAAAGACTTTGTCAAAGACTTATTGATATATGCAGAAAAGTCAGATGACTGTTAGGATGGAAAAGAAACAGCTGAAGATACCAAGCAACTAACCACAGCCACGCAAAGGTCTTCAAAATTTGATATTATACTCCGCATTAAGATAGTAGCTACTGATTCCAAGCACAGGATAAAATCCGTCCTGGGGCTAGGCAGACAGAGAAAGACTTTGTCAAAGACTTATTGATATATGCAGAAAAGTCAGATGACTGTTAGGATGGAAAAGAAACAGCTGAAGATACCAAGCAACTAACCACAGCCACGCAGCAGGCGGATAGTCAGGGACTACAAATGAATCAGAACAAGCTGCTCTGACAAATGAGTCTCTCTCAAACTAGGAACCGCCCCCCCCCCCCCCCCCCCCCCCTCCTG
>NW_009209859.1:24174-38900 GCF_000690835.1 Fulmarus glacialis
CTGCTGCCCAAAGGACCGCTAGCATCAGTACAGCACACCAAAGATGAAGAAAACATGGAAGTCCATTCATGTTTTGACCACTGAACTTCACCTATTTCACATGGATTAGAATATGCTTGGCAGCAGACATTCAAATTATCTATAACCAATTGCTTCATGCATTCAAATCACTCTCATTTCATTATAATTGCTTTTTCCTTTAAAAATTGGCTTAGGTAAAAAGATCATGACTATCCTACTGGTTGGTTTTGTTACTTTGCTTTCAAACATGAAATTTTTTCAGAATTTTTTCAAGAAGTGGGCTTCAGCATTCCTATGACAGAAAGCAAACTATAAGCTTTCTCAGCACTACTTTCTACTTTTAAAATACCACACTCTCATCAAAAAAAAGGAAAACGAAAAAGAGTAAGATGCAAAAAAGAATATAAAATGATGTATGAATATGTATAAATTCCTATAGAAAAAAATTTCAAAATTAAATGATTTAATTATGGAAAATTACATTCCTGCATCAAAGATCAGTAATCTTTCACCTAATTCATAACAGCGTAATTATGACAATAATTTATTTGTTAAAAGTGCATAGTTTAGTAACGCATTATTACATGGATAACTGTATGCAAACCCCTGTCTTTCAATATGATCATTTGCTCTAAGATGCACTGGGTATGTAGCAGTAATACTGATAAGAAACTAAATTCATAGTGGTTTTGTCAGACATTTGCCTTCCCTGTATATATGTGTATATATGTACACATATATACACACACACACACGACTTTCCCAAATGCATATATAGCTTATGATCTCCCTCTCTGAAACCTTCCATATTTCAGCCTTCTCCTACAGGCATCCATTCTCCAAACTGTTCCTGGTTAAATCAATGGTTTTCACAAGCATTTTTATTCACTAGACCTCTAACTAGGGGAAAAAAAAAAAACCTGCCTGCAATGGAATCACAGCCACTAAAATACCACAACTTAACGGCACTTTCAAGTTTTCTGAGCGCTAGAAGGTTATGAAGACCTGCAGCTGTAGTTTAAGATATACTGGCTACATCACCATCCATGTTAAATAGTACTGATGTATCTTTTTGTAACTATGAAATGATTTTACCTTGTTAATATAGTTGCAATGAATTATTATCTATTCTCTCTTAAAAATATCATTTGATACATTCACTATAAAATATTAAAGTGCAAATATATTTTTCTTACAGTGTAATGACTGAGGATGCTGTACAATTTGCTATGTACTATTGTTCTTCAGTTCATAAATTCACACAGATAACTTTTAGAGCCAAGTTGAAAAGTAAAATATGGACTCAGTCCACACAGAAGAGAAATGAAAGATTTAGTCTACATTTGAATAAAAGAAAACTTTGAGTTTCAACTGTGCTGTTCTTACAAGAGCATTTCTCTAAATCTCTGCTAAGCAAGGACACTCTCCTAGTGGCACCAGTTGTATATTCTAAAGCATCATAAAAATGTATCATAGTTTTCAAGCAATAACGTTTTATAAATTTTGTATGTAAGCATACAAAAAACTTACCATCTCTGATTCCAGCATATGCACATTCTCCACATATTCCCAGACTCAAAGAACATTTTTTAATCCTCAGCTATACTTCAGAACAGCTACCACTTTAACCTCTACTTCTGTGTCTTTAAAATGCTGCATTTATTTTAGGATTTGTCTCACACCTATTTTTTAATTACTGAGATAACAGATTGACATTATATTTTAATATACATTTATATATTTGCTAACCATCACTATATGCTTAGTATATGTTCGCGTATTGCAAATGAACCTGAAATTGCACCTGATATCTTTCCTATTTTATTACATGACAAATGTAGGACTGCAAATTATTCTGAACCTGAAATTAGTAGTCGTAGTAACAGTAGTAGTAATTCAGTTTTGGACAGGTTATTTTTAGCTAAGTACTTGCTCAAGCCCTTCACTACAGATTTCTCACACCTCCTGAGTACATAGAAGTGTAAATAATCTTTTTTTTTTTTTCCCTCTGCCTGTAGCATTATATTTGTGTTCAAATATAACAGAAGTTATTTCAATCTATTTAGCTTGCCTCACACTTTCCAACACAAAGAATTCCTGTGATTTCTTCCAAGACGCCGCGTTTCTTCCATTTTATGCAAAACTTGAAAAGAGCTGTAGGGTCAAAGCAGTGCTGTTCTTTTGTTCAGATTGCATTCCAATTTGGGTTCTTGAAAATTTACTTCTTTCTCTTATATTAGTAATAAATTTTTTGGCCAAATACCAGACGACAAATGAATGGGAACATTCTAAAACAGTAGTGCTATGCTTTCAAAGCAAAAGTAGTGGCAATAACAGCACACCAGATGTTGCACTGGAAGCTTTTTTAAAAGACAGCTATTTAGGGATTTAGGGAAATGAAGAAAAAAATAGGCTAGGACCTCTGAAAACTGGCACAAATTTGTAGAATCTCCTTCGTTTGATTTTTTTCCCCCCTTAAAAGAGCTAAGAGGAATGTAGTGCTCATATAATACAGTAAAATCTAATTATGTTATAAACAACAATCTAGAACAGATATTCAGCACTAGCAGACATGCACACATCTTCCCAATTCCGTCTCTTGTCAGATTTTTATATCATACACTCTCTTCTCTCAGTCAAATTAATCAACTCTTCTGAATTATGCTTCGAAAAGTCACATGACATTTACCATGCCATGTTTTGAAAATCGCCATGCTCTAAAAGGCATTTTGATCTTAAGTTTAGACCATGAAAACAAACGGTTTATTTGGAATCTGGCTGGCTTACATGGCGAGCAGCGAACAGTTTGCAGAGGATACTGTGCTAAAAGTGTCACTTTTAAAAAATAATATTGAAGCAGTTCTTTACAAACATGGCACTTGTCCAAAGCACATATGGAACATTAAATATAACCATAAAATTTTACGCACCAGATTTGACCAAGGTCTTGAGCTCTAATTTATATTTTCTCCGTTTTGCTGGAAGACTAGCTGCATTTGATAAAGCTACTTCATGAGGACTCTGTTTTCCTAACATTTACACATCACACATCTGGACTTGGAAAGTGATTCTGAGTAAAAGAGCCAACTAATGCAGATCTTGTTTACATTATGTGCAATTACTCTTGTGTCATGAATCTCCCTGGGATATCAGAATGTGCTGAAGACACCCAAAAAATACGTACTTCAAATAAAAGTGCAAAAGCCTGGGTGTTTCTGCCCCATCAATGAGCTCGGTACACATGATCATGTAAGAAAATGAATGGTATTTGTATTTTCTAATAATATTACATTTCATTTTTATTAATTATTTGTATGTAATTAGAGCTGCCCTCAGTGTCTGAAGATCTCTGTTTGGATTGTTTTTCTCTCACAACTCGCGCACTGCAGCCAAGGGAACTAAGTGATGGCAGTTGCAACACTCAATTCAGTTACATAAACACATCTTCCCTGCCAGATTCCCCTGAGGTGTTCCAATATCATGAAGTAAGTCTCTAGCATTTAGTAATGTACCAAACCAGCAAGTTTCTTTTCATGTGACAAGAAATTAGGTCCTCTGCTCCTGGCAGCAGAGCAGCATGTGTGTGAACATCACACACATGGAATCCACCCCAGACCGGGTGGCTGCACCAGCAAGAGGACAGAGAAGAAATACAACACCCGAATAGCTACAGAACAAGAATTAGATGTCAGATTTTAGTAGGAGAAAGACAGCCTCCATCCAGAAATTGAGGCAGATTTATTCTTAAGTCTGTTGCAGTGCCAACAAATCTGCGTGTACGTTATACCTTCAACCATATACAAGATGCATGTGCTTCCGTATTGAGTGTGTTTGCCAGCAGTGATAAAAAACACTCCGGCCAGACTATTCCTGTAGATGTAAATGGAGTTATGTTTTTTAACATCACAGCTGGAACAAACATACTCTTGACTACAAAAACAGTATGTGGTAAAAGTGGAGAGACATAGACAGAGTGACTTAATCTATCACACGGATGATGAGCTGCAGAGAGAGGGGGCTTTCTGGACAAAGTTCCCACCGTACTTGCCCATCAGCGTGAAGCTGGGTGGTCATACTCCATTGACTTGCTGGAGCTTACCCTTACCATGGATAGGTCACTGTTGAAGGCTATCTGGTAAATTATATAGAGACTAGTACCTATATGTCTGTGCAAGGGTCAGAGACAATATAAGTCTTCGGGCATGTTTATATCAGGCAGTGGAGCATCATAGAGATCTCAGAACTACCTGAGCTGGTTAAAGGATTATTCGCAAATTCCACTTGCTGCCTAGAAAAACATAAAAATACTAAGGTTTTTTTTCTGAGAACGAAATACAGGAGAACGGAGAGAACCCAAATAAAAACTGAAGTAGTTAGATTTACTTACTAATGATTACTAATTATAACACAATGAAAGAGGCTGTTTTTGATCCTTTTACATAATTTGCAGTCAACATGGAAGCCATGAAAAAGTTTCCTTCTTTCTAATTTAAGACTTCATTTTCCTTTGGGGGCCTCTGATCAGATTTAGAGAGTCTAAACAGTGGCTTTGCTACATAAAGCTGGAATCTGAACCCCCAGTTTCCACCTCCAGTTCAAGGAGGTTGGATCAAACTTCCCAGCTAAACTAATTTCCTAACTCTTCCCTACAACTCATACAGATAAACTTAATACCTAACAGCACCATGTCCACTTCCCTACCCAGCAAAGTGAGATTCCTTCTTTGTGGCAAGAATTCTGACACCGCACTATGTGAGGAAGAGGAGATCAACCGTTACATGGATGTGGATCAATTTTACTTTTGCATCTTCACATGGAATTGCTAATGGCTGCCTCCATGTGTTGACATGTTTCTTCAGTAATTCATGTGCCCTGCTCCTCTTTAGTTAAACACATTTTCAAAGTAAGTTAAACAGGAACAAACTACTCCTGTTCTAGCATAAGATTGTCCACAAACGGACACAACACAAATCTGAGTTAAAGCTGTTGTAGTTAAAATAATGTGCTATCTCAGTTCAGATTAATTTTCCTGCATAGACAAGTCTTTAATAAAGGAGAATGACTGAAATGGTGGATTAAGTCTGCAGTCCTGCGAATCGCTTTTCTTCAAATACCTGTATTCACAATCGTTATATGTATTCAGGTTATCTCACACTGTCTACATGTGAGAAAACATAACTCAGCTATAAGAAGGAGAAATCTAGATCTGTGATAAAAGAGTTTTCACCTTTTATTTGCCCACTGTCACAAGTCATATCGGGGTAGCCTGCAACTGCCCCAGTGGCCAATGCTGATTTGGGAAATCTAGTACTTGGCTTCTCAATTCTATTGGTGTTAGTGAGCTGCACCCCAAGTATACAAGGTCACTACCTAAATTCATCAATTTGCGATTTTTAAAGTAGAAGCCGGAAAAAAACCCACCGCTTTTTGTGATGCTATTTTATATAACATTAACAAGCTGTAAATAGCCAAAAAATGGCTTTGCTTATGAGTTCACACTTAAAATCAGAGAAAACGTCTCCTGAATACCACACTATTTTCCTGGAATATTGCATGTAAGTACCAATATTTCACAGAAGACTAAAGGTTAAGTATATACTAGTGGAATCTCTGCTGATAGGAGCCAGTGAAGCTTTTCTTTCAGCTTAGTGGCAAAGGATTTACAATACTAGGGATGCTAGCGACCTGAGATCCACTTGCACCAATTGCTTTTCACCATAAAATGTTCTGTAAATCAATGTGTTACTGTTTGTTTAGAGAAGTGTGTGACACTCTCAACTTCTACTTTCAGTACTTGTGCAGAAAATAATCACAGTTCAGGTGGCATATGGGTATTTTGTATTTCAGAACTAGCAAAGAAATCTGGTGACATGGTCATTGCTATGGTAACTATACTTTCGTAGTGAACATTGAAGTAAATAGGTACATAAAACATGTATAAGTTGTCACTACGTAAGTTACTGCTGCCCTGGAGCTGCAATAATTTGCTTCCTTTAAAATCGTTAAATCTAGCCATAAATACTTGGTATCTTTGCAAAGTCCTATTATTTCAATAAGATGACAAGGCTCCTTTTACATAATATAGTGCAAACACACAAGCAGATTGATTTATCAAGAAAGGAACTTTTTGGAGAAGTAATTTATTGGCCTGTAAGTAACAAAGTAAGAACAGGCTTCTGGCCTGCATGAAGAAGGTTGCTATCACTGAAACTTGGTGGGACGAATCCCATGACTGGAGCGCGGCTATCAATGGCTACAGGCTGTTGAGAAGGGACAGGTGAGGAAGGAGGGGCAGAGGGGTTGCCCTCTACATGAAGAAATGGATAGATTGTGAGGAGCTGTCTCTGAAGAATAGCCACAAGCACATTGAAAGCTTATGGGTAAGAATTAGAGACCAAGGCAACAAAGGGAAGCTTGTGGTTGGCGTCTACTACAGGCCGCCCGATCAACGGGAGCCTATTGATGAAGCCTTCTTACTCCAGCTACAGGAGGCATCGCGCTGGCAGGCTCTTGTCCTGCTGGGGGACTTCAACCACCCTGACATCTGCTGGAAAAGTAGAATGGCAAGCTGTAGGCACTCCAGGAGACTCCTGGAGTGCACTGAGGATAAATTCTTAAGCCAAGTAATAGGCAGCCCTACCAGAGGGGATGCGATACTGGACCTGTTGGTCACCAACACAAGTGAGCTAATCCGTGACTTCAAGAGTGGAGGCAGCCTGGGCTGCAGTGATCATGCACTGGTGGAGTTCACAATCATGTGGCACATGGGTCAGATGAAGAATAAAGTCAGGATCCTGAATTTTAGGAAAGCAAACTTCCAGCTGTTCAGGAAGTTAGTTAATAGGAGCCCCTGGGAAACTGCCTCAGGGACAAGGGAGCAGAACAGAGCTGGCAGATTTTTAAGTATGCTTTCCATAGAGCGTAAGAGCTCTCAATCCCCAGGTGTAAAAAATCAGGAAAGGAAGGCAAGAGCACCCTCAGCAAGTTTGCAGATGACACCAAGCTGAGTGGTGCAGTTGACACGCCTGAAGAACGGGATGCCATCCAGAGGGACCTGGACAAGCTCGAGAAGTCGGCCTGTGTGAACCTCAGGAGGTTCAACAAGGCAAAGTGCAAGGTCCTGCACCTGGGTTGGGGCAACCCCTGAGTATCAATACAGTCTGAGTGATGAAGGGATTGAGAACAGCCCTGCTGAGAAGGATTTCGGGGTACTGGTGGATGAAAGGCTGCCAGCAGTGTGTGTTCGCGGCCCAGAAAGCCAACTGTACCCTGGGCTTCAAAAGAAGCATGGCCAGCAGGTTGAGGGAGGAGATTCTGCCCCTCTACTCTGCTCTGGTGAGACCCCACCTGGAGTAATGCATCCAGCTCTGGAGCCCTCAGCACAAAAAAGACATGGACCTGTTGGAGCGGGTCCAGAGGAGGGCCACAAAAATGATCAGAGGGATGGAACGCCTCTCTTAGGAAGACAGGCTGAGAGAGTTGGGGTTATTCAGCCTGGAGAAGAGAAGGCTTCAGGGAGACCTTATTGCGGCCTTTCAATAGCTAAAGGAGGCTCATGAGAAAGATGAGGACAAACTTTTTAGTAGGGCTTGTTGTGACAGGATAAGGGGGAATGGTTTTAAACTAAAAGAGGGTAGATTTAGACTAGATATTAGGAAGAAATTTTTTACGATGAGGGTGGTGAAACACTGGAACACGTTGCCCAGAAAGGTGGAAGATGCCTCATCCCTGGAAACATTCAAGGTCAGGTTGGATGGGGCTCTGAGTAACCTGATCTAGTTGAAGGTGTCCCTGCTCTTTGCAGGGTGGACTAGATGATATTTGGAGGTCCCTTCCAACCCAAACTATTCTATGATTCTGTGATAAGAAAACCACTACCAGATCTTGATGCACTGAGGCAAGGTTGAGCCATTGTGGAAAGTTTGAAAAGCTAAGGAAATTTCTCCATCTCTGGGAAATACACAGCCATTTTCAGGTGGAGTGCTCCATCTGATTTTCTCAAGTCCTCCCCTTATTGTTTGCCTCCTCCTCTCATCAAATAATTCACCAACAGCTGAGATGTGGAATTAGAAAAGAACAGGCTGGACCCTGCGCTCCTTTAGCAAACATCAGTAATGTGCAGAAAGAGGTTTTGGTCTCCTTTCATGCTCTGCTCTTCATCATGAAGAACGTTTGGCTTAAGGAGGACCTCCTTTTGTCCCAGCTAAGCAATATAACACAGTTGTTAGGTCTTTCATACACAAACTTGTTTTGGAACAGTTAAGCGCAAGCTAAACACTTAGCTTAACACAAGCTTTTCACGCATAGTGATGATGAACTGATACTCTGAGAAGGAAAGCACAGTTGTCTCCCAATTTAGACAGTGACTGTAATCCTGCTGAGCAGATAACCAAAGGGACTGGTCTACCCATGACACAAAATGAAGGAAGGCACTGATAGGTCAAGTGGATCCCTTGGGATCATTTCCTTGGGTTAGATTACATGTATGGCTTGGAAGTCTTATGTTTCTGAAAGAAAGGGGATAGTGTTTTGTGACAGCTGCGTTATATCATCATATCAAATGGATTAGGATGGCAATGGAGACTGGAAGGCCTACAGAGTTATCACTGATAAGGGAGGTACAGCTGAATAAGTCTTTCATAGAACATGTACCAGTGTATGTCCAGTGACTGGACAAACATCAACGGATATCTTTTTAAACTAGAGAATCCAGCTGCTGCAAGAAAAAAAGAAGGTAGTAATTATATTTTACGTATGAGAAAGCATCCACCTAAACGTACCATTGATGTTCTGGTCATGTCTCTAACGCTTATATTAAGTTCTGTTTTTCACTTAAAGCAGAGATTTGACCTCTGTTTACTATGAGAAATACTGTGTCAAGACCTTGCATGCTTTGGATGTACTGAGAGCGTACAAGAACTTTATTTATGAATCCATTGGCAACTAGGTCCTTTACCACAGATACCAACATCGGCTGTATCCCAAAGGATTTAACAAACATGTCATAAGTAATTACCATTGGAAATTTGACATTCAGGCTATATTTAAAGATGGAAATTTAAACAAACTATTAATGATTGTTTTATCTAATTATATCCAGAGGGACTACAGCAGTGCAGCTAGCTCTAATACGGGATTACTAAAATGCTAGTTACCTGTCAGTCTTTGTCTAATGATTTTATAGATTGTAACAATTTAGCAGTGGGGAAGAAGCTCAAGGACTGTGTTTTGGTTTCTTACTCTTAGACTGACTGTCTCAAATTACATCCCTGTTTAAAAATCATGTGGTCACACCTCGTTGGGCCTTTTCTTTAAAATATCCCCCATGTATCTGCTGCCTTAGCCCCACTGCACAGAGGGAACCTGAGACAGAAGCTTCAAGTCTGAAAAGGGGGAGAACAGGGAGTAAGATCTCCCTCTTTCTCTGGCAGTTAATTCCTAGATCAACTCATGCTGTAATGCGCAACTTCACACCGATGTAACTCTGCAAATCACCACCTCGAGGGTCTGATTCATCAGTAATGCTCTCTTTTCATTATGCTGCTCTGCTGATAGAAAAGGTACACAAGTACAGGTTAACAGGTTGTTGCACTGTGGCTGTTTTTCTTATACTCCGTTATATTTGTAAATCCGTTCTTAAGAGTCAACATCAATACAAAATGATTTAAGGCTGATACTACTCGAAAGAGACTTTTGCACGGCTGTGTAATCCTTGGGTTTCTTGTTTGGAGTCCATGTATAATACCTTAAAAAAGCCCTAATAGTAATAATAATCCAGGACTAAAATACAGAGTTAAAACCAGGGAAGGAACCAATAACTTCAGTATTAAGAACTGCAAGTATGCTGTAAGAATTCTGAAATCCATAAGCATGAATATAAACTCAGGAAACTCAGGGTTAAGTTTATATTGAAAAAAATCCAATCACATTAAGATAAAGGATAGACAAGCAAGTTACTCATACATTAACTCCTACCTGTCATGATACTATGAATGAAAACATACATGAAAAACATCCAGAGTCCTGAAAACATAATTCCCAGCTAATCCAGTACCACAAACACTAAAATATTTAAGTCATAACAATAGTTATTAGATAGTTTTACTACAGGATACCCTGTCATTACTATTCTCAACAGTAGGACTGAGAAGACATCTCCCTGAGACACAGCTCCTCCATGGCTCTTTTGTGCTGACAGAGGACCAAGTTAGCAAAGAGCAACCTACTTCTCAAACCGTGCAACACACAATCCCTGCTGCCATGTTAAAGACTAATGTGACAATACAGGGAAGTCCAACCTCCTTTCCCTTTGCTCTCCTGCATAAGACTTAGGCACAATACAGATAATAATGAGTATGCATTCTTAGTCCACAATCTCTTACTCTGTTCTGCTAGAATTCAACAATTGTTTTAAAACATGGGGATTGTTATTAAAAGTTGCTGGAAGTATTTATGCAGAAAGCTGAAAAGATTGACAGTGGATTTTTTTACTTATATAGCAAAAACTAATTTGTATTTTACGCTGTTTCAGCAGTCCTTGACTGTTTTCTTCAAAATCACTGGCTCAGTGGCACCATATGGAGCATGTTGAACTTAAGATACCAAGAATGTGTCCAAGATATATCTCACTCCAGTGTGTTAAAACATTCCACCCTGCAGCTGTCATTATAGGAATATAATTCATACCCTAAAGTTTAAAGAAAAACAGTGTAGCTTACTATGCTTACAAAAATACAAGATTTTTTTGGTTCCAAGTAACGGTCAGTAAATGGAGAACAGTTAATCTTAAATACTGCTTTCTTAAATATTTAAAATCTTAACTGATCTTTAACTGCTTTAATTCTGCATGATATTTAAGACTGAAAACAAAAAAAACACATGCAAAAGCATTACTAAAAAAATCTATAGTGAAGGGACTTATGTACCTAGACTTAGCATAGCCCATCATTACTTTTTTCTTTTCCATTGATTGCATTTCTTTTAAAAATTTATATATGAGATTACAGGGCAAAAACCTTAGCTACATTTTTGGTAATGGCACTGAGCAAGTGTATGATCATTGTTATGACATTTCACCTCTCTCTGGTCTTTACTTCTCCAGTCTTTTGTTTGTTATTTCTGTTTAAAATGTAAATTTCTCAGGTCAGGACATGCCTCTTACTCTGTTTTGTACAGTGTATAGTACTCCAAACACCTTCTATGAAGTTAACTGCTGTAATAATAAAAGTAGCAGATAGGCAAGAAAAAAGAACACATAATGGTTTCTTAGAAAAGCTGTCTTGGGATGGACACATTACTCCAATGGTCAATTCGCAAGCCAGTAATGCAAGTTGCTTTAGAAAAGGATCCACAAAACCATTTTAACATGCCAACCCATCATATATTCTGTATATGACATGTTTCAGAGGAAAACTATTTTAGAGAATTTAAAATTTTTATTGATACAATTCTTTATATGCCTTTGTCTGTAAAGTCAGGAAGTTGTATGAGGCTCAGGGGAAAATATTTTAGAAACCTTCTAAGGTTATCCCATAATAGCTTATTGATAAATGGTAAACTCATACGTAAGGCTTAATATCCTGAGGCCTTCCAGGGCAGGCAGTAAGTTCTGTGTCTTGCTCGCAAGCTGGGGCTCTCCCCTCTACAATATTGTCAATCTTCCATTTACAGCCATCCAAGGACCAAAGATATTGATGCAGGCCTGAACTTTGCATGCCTTATGTCTCCAGCCAGTATAATATTAAGGAGGCATTTCACATTTGCAGGGAGATTACTGGAAGCAGGAACATGGAAGGGTTTTCAAGAGGTGGTTTATTACAGAAAGATGGCTAGTTGGGGTAGTCCAGAGCATAGAAGCTGGCTCTGTTGAGAAAGAACAGCAACTATGCTCAGTACTAAGTACTACTGAAGACTTTATACTTTCCACATAGCTGAGACAGGCAACACAAGATCCATACAAGTGTTTGTAAAATGTGGAATTAAAATAGGAAAACATTGCACAGTTATACCAAATTTGCACCCCAGGCTGTTGCTAGGTATGATGTGTTTGATTCCAGAAAAATGGAATGCAAGAAATATACAAGAAAAAAAACAGTAGTTAAGGAAATGTTATGAAAAGGTAAGCACCATAATTTGTTATGATCTTGATTTAAATTAGTAACATAGTTTGGACAGATTAGTATAGACAAAATTAGCTACATTTCAAACAGTTTGCAGGATGAATTGGATATATTTCAAATCTACTCTTGGGAATTTTATCTACACGAAGTATAATTTTTCTTATTCATTATCTTGAACGAGGATTTATTGTGAGAGGTCTTATTAGAGGAACAGTAGCACCGAAAACAGTTGTTCAATTCTAATTTAAAAAAAAAAAATCATTAGAAAACTTTCCACATGTCGTATAAATTGTAAAATGAGAGAGTTCTATTTACCTGGCTAAACTTTTCTTGAAAGAAATATCTTTGTTCAAGGACCACAGGACTGGCCATAATGGATCAGATCAGCAATCTATCTAGTCCAGGACCCTGTCTTTGGAAAACTGTTGCAAAGAAAACTGAAGGAAACAAAGTTTACAGAACAGTCTGGTTTCTTTTAAACTCTCATTAAAGAGTTGGCTTTTACCCTAAAAAATAAGTGTTAAAGGATATTAACTGTGGATAGCCATATTGTCTAATTATCCAGTTCTCCCCATCCACCTAACACTCAAAATCATTACCGTATCATTGAATGTATAGATTTTGAAATAGAAAACTTAGGGGGTTGTTTTGTGTTACTCATGTAATGACATGAGATACTATTCTAAAAATTGTTACCTTGAATAACAGCCACAAGAAAGAATGTCTGCATAAGTTACTCCTGAATTAAGCATCTTCCTGATGTGGTAACATTCCTCATTAACCTATCACATATTCTTCTCTCACTCTAGATCTGTCCAAATGCCTTCCAAAGTAACCAACTTCTGTTAATTTATGTTGCAATATTCTATATGGTGCACTTTTAAGTTCCAAATTAAAAAGGACGAGAAACTCTTATTTAAGAATAGTAAAGGTGAAGGTTGGTTAACAAGAGGTAATTGACATTTAACTTCCTACAAAAACAACTCCAATGGAATAGGTGCAAAATGAATAGGTATGCTTTGAATAAAGTCTGTTACAAGGAAGACCCCTCTCTAAAATACTTAATATCTTTACCATAAATGAAAAGATAACTTTGGGATGACTTACGTTGTCACTTCCATGCCAGCTTAAAAATTATCCCAAGAACACAGCTGAAGACAATGTTAACACCCTAAACACTTTGATCTTGATTTTAGCTTGCTCTACCTGTAACATATACATGCACCACTCATCCTGGGACACAAAGTTCTCGTTTGAAATATGTAAGCAACTCATCTGCAAGTAGAGTTAATATGGACTCCTGAAACTCAGGGTTTCCTCGGTGTACTCTAAATAATGGGTCCACCTCCCACCAGTGCTACCCTTTAGAACACTCATATGTGTATCCACCCACTTCTCAGATAATGCATATTCAGAGATGGGCTACAATTGGCCAGCATAAGGCTATGTACTTCTTCAGTTCCTTTCACCAGTTTAGATTCTAGAAGAAATGAATTTGGTTCCAGATGATGAGTGTTCTTTTTTGAGCAGTTAGATTCAGTAGTTTGACTCATTATCGTAATTTGCATATACCAAGATGCAGCTCCATCCAAATCTGGCATTTACTTTGATGTTCAAATCAAATGCGTACTGTTTGGCAACTGTATTGTGTAGAATTTAAATTGACTGATCCATTTATCTGAAACTGGTATGTGTCCAAGACCACTCACAGATGTATCTACTGGTCTAGTAGAAATTCCAACGAGAGGAAGAAGACATGTTAATCATAGCTGCTCCAAAATGACACATATATTAAATATTGTGTGTGTTAAGACCATCTGACTGCCCATCCACATAGGTCACACATGTTTCAAAAAAAGTTAAGAAAAAACCTCAGGTCAACTGATGGTGAAAGATACCTGCAATTCCAGGAAATTTCAGACATTTTTCCAGTTGGAGGAAGGTCATCCTTTCAGAGCAATCAGAACTGCCCCAACACCACAATTTATGGCTACAACTTCATTTCTCATGAAAATTCCAGTTCTTTTAAGAAAGAATGTCCTACAACTGGGAGAGGTCAATGGTCTGACTAGACAAGATAAAAATGCCCTGGTCTTCAGAGGAATTCCAGAGCAGAAAAACACTTTGTTAAAAGAGATCCTGAAGAGGACCTAATTCTGCGAGGTCTCTTACCTGCCAGGAACCAAAGATACAGCTAATAGCTTTACCTCTCAGAATTACAAAAATAGTATCCTTCAGAAGGACAACCACAGAGAAAGAGAAATAAGCATACCGTTGCCTGGCACCTGCAGACTGGCTTAGACTCAAGGGCAATAATATCAAAATGACGAAGCAGAATTTCTCAATAAAATTTCTCAATTTCTCAATGTTTTCCCTGAATCAAGATCCATCAATCTTCAGCATCAGAAAAAGTTAAAATAAAACTCCTAACTTTAGAAATTTTTGGGACAACCTCAAATACCCTATTCAACTAGCAGGGCTGTACCTTGAAAACAGCAGGACAGCTTGAAAAGTATCACTAAGGACAGATTAGTTGGGGATCCTAAGGGTCTTCCACTGGAATCATAGAATAGAATCATAGAATAG